>NW_023654620.1:0-12500 GCF_015228065.2 Penaeus monodon
GGCACACACGCGGGACACAGCACAACACGCAACACAGACACCACGCGAACAGCCCCACCGGACAAAACACACCAGGGGAACAAAAAAGACACCCACCAACACAAACACCCCAAACCAAAACAAACAAAACCCCAACCCCAAACACCACCCAAACACAAAAATTTCCAGCCGACCACGCGAACAGACCAGCAAAAGAAAAGAGACAAGGGGTACCACCAGAACCCGAAACCAATACCCCCACCCCACACCCCCCAAAACCCCCCCACACCCAACCCACCCACACACACACACACACAACCCCACAACAACAACCAACACACACACACCCCCCCACACACACACCACCCCCCACCACCCCCCCCCACCCCCCCCCCCACCCCCCCACCCCCCCCCCCCGTCCCCCCTTTTTCCTACAATCCCCTCCCTCTTTTTTTTTAAAAAAAAAAACACAACCACAAACCCACCCAAACCCCCACACACACACCCCACCCCCCCCCACCCCCCCAACCCCCCCCCACCCCCCACCCCCCCCCCCCCCCCCCACCCCCCCCCCCCCCCCCACCCCCCCCCCCCCCCCCCCCCCCCACCCCCACCCCACGCCACCCCCCCCCCCCCCCCCACCCCCCCCCACCCCAGCCCCAACCCCAACACAACCCCAACCCCCCCAACCCACCCCGGCACCCCCAAACCCCCAAACCCCCCCCAAAAAAACCCCCAACCCCGCCCCCCCCCCAACACCCCCCCCCCCCACCCCCCCCCCAAAACACACAACACACACAAACACCACACAACACAACAAAACACCCCCAAACCCCACACACCCCAAACACAACACACAACACACACACAAAACCACACACACACCAACACAAAAAACCCCACCACAAACCACCCACCACCACCCCAACCCCACACCACCACACACCACACACCACACAACCACACACACACAAATATTACGCTCGTGCCGGGGACGCGACTTTCTCATACAATCCCCCAGGGCCCTCGTTACTTTTTTTTTTTAAGTTAAAGAGTAAAATGTGAGAGTTTTACACCTCACATGCCTTTCTGATATCTGTTGCTCACCCTGCAGGTCCTCAATTTTCTCTGAAGGAATACAGCACTTCTGGCAGCCCTCAGGAGTCTTGCAAGAGTAGGGCGACCTCTACCCTCCAGAAATCTCGATGGTGTGCCCTTTTTTTTGGTTAAAAGCAGTTTTAGATAAAACCTGAAAAAAGCCCAAAAAGAGATCATTTTACATACATTTTTTTCCAGATTTTGAAAATATTTTCAAGTATCTTACGTCTTAAAGCAAAGTATCACGGGCCTGTCGTTTTAATCATAAACGAATTATGCTATTTTGATCTTTTGATTTACGTTAAAAGAGTTTCTATGTTCATTATAATACTGGTGTTTTTTTTATATTAATATTGTTACTATTATGAGTATGATCACTGGAGAAGTAATTTGAACTTTTAAATTTTTGAAACATACTTCAAGAAAGCGTAGAAGGGGTTTCCAAGCAAAAATACATTTTATCGATGACCTTAGTCATCTTGACACAGCAAGGAGTGTGGATGGTTTTTTTTTCAGCAGGGTTGCATTTTTCTTCAAATGTCATATTTTTTTTGAAAGGGATATCAAACGGTTATGATTGATGAATGCGGAAGGTTTAAAGAACATTTTAAAAAACGTTCCCAAAGCGTGTTAGCTTCGGAGAGTAATGATCAGCTGAATTTTGGGGGAACGGGCTCATCGACCCCGAGGCTTTTAGGCAGACCCCTACAAGTGAGTAAATTTCAAATCATGCTTTTTGCAAATAAAGCTTTTCCCCCCTTAAACTTTTTTTGAGAGGATTTTTTCAAAAGGATGGGTTAAGATTGTTGACAAGATCTCGGTTAATGTCTTGATTTCATTTAGGTGTCATATATAAAATGTGCAAAGTAACTATTCTTAAGATTTCCTCGTCCTAGCCACGTGGTGATGGCGCCAAGCATCAGCGACAGTTACTCGGCACAGCATTCTCCGGGCTGAGCGACGCCCTCGATGGCATCCAAGACCCTGGACCCGGCGCAGCAGGAGGAGCGCGGGGCCCACCTTCGCTCAACACTTGGCCGCTGTCACTCCTACCTCAACACGGCCGCGAAGGTCCTCTCAGACGACGTGGTAGCGAGACAGCCGGCGGGAGTGGATGGCTTGGGTTTTGCTCGCCCCGATACTGGCTTTGTCTTGAATTATTTGAGTTTAACAGTTTTTGGCTGATAGGGTATATTTTTCAGATGTACAACTGGTTGTGATAGAAATATTTTTTTTATAAATTTTATTGACCTTTTATTCTTTCTAATCTAATTCTGCCTTTATTTTACTGGTTACATCCACAGCTAATCTGCACATCTAGGTCTGCAGTCTACTGTGGGTAGAGAATGTGTAAAACACATATATAAACACATTCAGTGTTTCTCTTTCGTTTGTATCTGCATATACGTTACTTTGGATGAATTTTATTGAGAACGGTTGTTAAAAAGAAGGCAACGTAAGCCCTCTCTTTCTGTGAAATGATGGCAGTTTATTTTATGAAGATAATAAACGAGGTAAATAAAAATGTAATCAGTTCAGTCTGCAGAAAAAAAAAGTTCTCGAGTCCCACTTTACGCAGTGGTTAATAAACTTCTATCTGAACTATATCATTATTTACTTGGAAAAGATAATCCTAATGATGTACACTCATAGTTTCTTGTATACTCTGGAACTTTTTCTCTTGTAATTTCTTTTGCTTGTTTTAAAGCTTTTCACGCGTACATGGTACTTTCAGCTGTACAAAAAGTATTTACTATCTTGTCTTGATAAGAAAATGTATTCCTAGCTGCGCCGATGGTCTAGTATACCACGTTTGTCGTGAGATCGAATCCCGCCACGGTAGATGTAATAGAGCAGGGGTGTCAAATACGCTGCCCGCGGCACATTTCCTTGCTGGTAGTCATGAGGGCGGGGGGTTAGGAAACCGAGACTGAGGCCCTTGTAAGGTATCCCCCCTGCATGGACCTCAGCCCCTCCCCCCAACTAATTTTGCATGGTCTTTCTTCTCCTTGCCTTTTCTTCTTATCTTCATCCCCTTCTATCCACTTAACTTAATCGTTAGTATATTTTACCCTTTTCGCTACAATACTTTATCATGATGCTAATGTGACCTTTGATGTTAGCATATCTATGTGTTTTAATCATAACTATTCGGGGAAAACCACAAACAACTTCCCTTTGTGGGGGCTTCTCTCCCAAGCCCTATCGCTGTATTTTGTTTTTGGGCTAATGACCTTAGATGTTGAGCGGGATAAATTTTTTAATGAATGATAAATAATTTGCTATTTCAGTCTTGCAATCGCCCGTTTACATGATTAAATAAGCCCGTCCTTTGTCTTTTAAGATTTTCACTTACACCCTCACAGGTTTTTAAAATTATCATCATCATCATCATCATATCGTCTTAATCAGCGTGATCTTGATCTAGCCATGATATCTGGGCAAAATACTGTATAATAAGGTGAAATGTGGCACCCTGGGGGAAAGAGTTGCCAGTCCTGCAATAGAGGGACAATCTCAGTGGTAGAGCGCTGGTTTTGCAATTGTAAGGTTCCGGGATCGCGCTTGGTCAGCCTTTTCCAGTCAACACAGATGTGATTGAGTACTGGCATTAAACATATTGGGGTCAAAGTAGGGGAAAGGGATGGTCACCATAGTGTATTTAGAATGAATGATCCTCTACAAACATACCGCGGCTGTTTTAACAAGACTAACTATCCGTAAATGATATACTCTTTCATGTATAGATATTTTGCCAAATGAACACTGGATTGTAAATGAGGACTTACACCTATCTGTATTTCCTTCACAGATCTAAATGTTGAAGCTATTTTCAGTTACTTCGTGGTTTTCATGTTCTTAAACTAATGATCTTTGAATCAATCTGATTTTCAACTTTTGTACAAAACACTCTCGTTTAGATTATATCTCATTCATCGCTCATTAATTCCTGTGGTTGTTGTCCTTATAGCTTACCTTGCTTGCCAGTGCTGTGTGTTTTAGTACTATGCTAGCCATAGCTTCTTCAGCCAGTAAAACTTTTTTTCTATAAATAAAACAGGCACGCAATATTTGTATGTGAAATATGTATATATTCTCGGAGGGTCTTACAGTCATAGTTTGGGAACAGATACCAAGTTAGTATACATATGATAATGAGAAAGTAATAATAAAACAGGAAAAAAGTCGATGACAATATGAATGGTAATAGTAATAATGATATTAGTACAAAGATATGGTTCCGATCACATCATCAATAACGGTATGCTCATGTTTGAGCAGCCGTGGACCTCTCCACCATCCTTTGCCACTAAAGTCGATCTTACGCTTTTCTTTTCCCCTTGTACCATCGACAGCCCGCAAATATCTTTGATATTGTCGCTCAGTTTGTCTTTGGTTTGCCCCTTCCTCTGTTTCCTACCCCCATCCCTGTCAGCAAGTTTTTCTCAATACTTTTACTTCTCATTACATGACAATAAACTTTAATTTCTTCCTGTTCAGATGTCCAACAGTCGGTCTTTACAATTTTTTTTTCTCAGCACTTCATCATTCGTCTTCTTCTCTGTCAGCTAATATGCAGTACTCGTCTGTAACACCACATTTCAAAACTATTGGTCTTTTCTTGTCTATCTACTTCAGCACCCAACACTCAGAACTATTAATAACAATGATACTAATACTGAAATAAGGTAAAGAGGACACAAATACAATAAAGATAGAAAAGAGTGATAACAACGATAGTAATAACGGCGATAGTAAGGGCCACATGGTGATGAAAAAGATGAAAGTTAATAAAAACCGATATCACTATTGTTATCAATATAATTTATTGATCATTTAAGAATATGAATTTATTAATCAGACATTTACAAATGACAGATGCGTAGAAAACGATAACAAAATTACAAACTTCTCACAATTTAATTTTTCTCATGTGTACTACATGTAAATTTTTCCCCTTTTAAATATTACATATATAATGTCATTTGATATTAGGTTGTAGCGTAAGATTTACCGAGATCTTGCTGAAATTTGAGGAAAATGATTTTCGGCTGCATGCGTGTGCGATTATAGATGAAAAAAGGAAAGCAATAGTAATGAACAACATAAATATGAGTGAGGTAGACAGATTACACTGAGAGAAAAATATATGAAGAAAAAGGAATGAAGATGAACGAGATATGTTGAGATTCGAGTGATTCATTTTCCTGTTGCACAATTATTTTATTCGTATAGTCGATCGGGGGAACTCTGTGACTTATGTCCACGTTACCTTTTTCTTATGCGTTTTTTTTTAATTTCTGTAGAGAGTTGTTAGGGAAAGAAATCAAACCTGCGCCATGTTTTCGTTGTGTCGTGGTCAGATTTGTAGTCCGCCTTGTACGCAGGAACACTGGCTAGTAAAAGAAAACGAGGCGAGACAACCAGGTGCAGACGAGGCACCTGCGCTGGTCTCACACAACAGGGTTCCCACCTTTAAATTATATGAAGAACCTTTGAAAGAAATATTTGAAACGCCCAAGAATAAAAACTAGTAGTTGGGCAGCAGAAATACAAGTGGTTCGCATCAGAGTAATTGCCATGAAGGTGAGAATGCGCACCTGAAAAGAAGCCTGCTAAAATTACAACTGAGAAAGAGAAAGGGCGGGGTTTAGCTAAGACTTTTTGCCGTATTTTCTATTGTTTTTTTAAAACCGGCTGCCCTCCGTCAGCGGATACTACCAGTGACATGTGAGCTGATATTAAGTTCAAGGTAAAATAAATTATATGTTTCGTAAAACGTTTCGCTGTCACTCTTTTGGGAAAGTACCAGAATTTTTTTTTTTTTTTTTTTTTTTTTTATCCTGAAATATTTTTATTTATTTTCCATCGATGATTGGAAGTCCTTTAACAGAGAGCATCTGGAATTACAAGGAATCTGTATAAGGAGATACGACAGTGATGGTCTGAACGTGTTATTTTTCTACCATACATGAAACGTTTTTATGCGAGTTCTGTTGATGAAGATTTTTTTTTAAAGATAAATGTGCGTTCCCAAATTATTTATATAAGTACTCGCATATACACACGTATGCTCATACGTAACCACAGCCGTTCCCCACTCATACACACCCGTATAAGAGCCCATACAATAGTTTCTCTCGTTTACCGCATGCATTTCACGCATTTAGCGTACACGTACCGCGAACACACAGACACACTTCTACACGTACACACGTACACACGATTTATGCAGTTATGATCTTGAATCAAAAGAATTGGCCAAGAAATTTTAATTGGTTGAAAAAATTTTTGTGGTTATTTGTGTTATTTAAGTCATTATTCATGTTACTCTCCGATCACTGGATTCCCCTTTGGCCGCTGCCTCGATGCTGATACCACAAAGCATAATTTGTAAATGTGAAAAGATAAATGAAACTTGGCGGAGCTTTAGCGTAGAGTTTGTGGCACTTAATAGGGTACTGATACATACAGTAGACTTGAGCTAAACGCAACAGGTATATAGAGAGAGAGAGAGAGAGAGAAGGAGAGGGGAGAGAGAGAGAGAGAGAGAGAGAGAGGAGAGAGAGAGAGAGAGAGAGGGGAGAGAGAGAGAGGGGAGAGAGGAGAGAAGGAAGGAAGGAAAAAAAGGGGAGGGAGGAAGAGGGATGGAAGGAAGGATGGAAGGAGGGAAAAGATGGAAGGAAGGAAGGAAGGAAGGAAAGGAAAAAAGAAGAAAGCGGGGCATAGCAGAAGTTACACATTTGGTTTATATAAATAATAAAACATTTAAAATTTATTAAACCATTACACATATTACAATAACAAAACTGTTTCAGTTAAAAATATACGGTAAAAATTTAAAAACACTCTATCAAAATAGCTCACTCTTATTGTAAAGTAACAAGATGTGGAAACAAAATGTTAGAGCTGTGATACATATACTTTTTCAGTTTGTTTGTATAATATAAAGCGAAAGTCTAGGGTATAGCCGATGACTTTAATGGTAGTTAAGTAGTTTGGAAACAGTTTTGGATTTAGCATTATGCTCTGTCATATTATATATGTATACCCTTAGTATAGGCCACGGTGGCCGAGTGGTTAGAGCATCGACCGAGACTGCCACGACGGGAATCTGAGTTCGAGGATTCGAGTCACCGGCCGGCCGTTGATCCCTGGGCAAGGAACTTCATCTCGATTGCCCGCCTAGCCGCTGGGTTTGGCAAGCCACCCCAAGCCCAGTGCCGGTCCCAGAACGGTAAATAGAGATGGTGACTCGATAAAAACATCGGCGGAAGCAACGGCAAACCACCGCTCAAAATTTGTCAAGAAAATCATGGAAATCCATGTCGCCATCGTCCTTGTGGGACAGGGCACTTGGAGAGAGAGAGAAAAAAAAACCCCAAAAAAACACCATTATATCCAATATGCCATAAGAAAATTTCCCAAATTTTCTGGTAATTTTAAACCGGCTTGTATGCAGTAACCTTTTAAAAGTTAAAGTCATAAAAAACATGAATTTGCTTAAAAGCGAAGTAAAAACAATACATAAATCCAGTATACAAAGGAGAAACCTTTTTTTTAAAAGGAGTTATTTCTGTCTTAAAGTGTCTTATGCATTTCGATACACACTAGACTTTTCATATTTAAAATAGGGATGTCACCTGAGTCTAATATAGCTTACATTCTAAATACATAACATATATATACTAAAACTTTAAAAAATCTTCTAATCTTAAAAGTCATTATTTAGAAGACGACGAAGAAGACGACTGGAAATTTCTCCTTAGGAAGTTCATGGACCCGGGGTTTTCTCAGTCGATTGAGAAGTTCTGTGTTCTCCCTCTGAAGGACTTCCAGATGCTGTCTCGGAAGGCCTTGGGTGTCGCCCAGTAGCTTCGTCTCGCACGACCGACACCTGCACACCTGGGGGGGGAACCCGTGGGGTAGTTCGTAGTCATAAAAAATATGACTTTCGGCAAACGTCCCTGTGAAAAAAGTTGTAATTATCATTAACATTTCATCATATTCATTATCATTATTTTAATTTTTGTGATTGTGATTGACTATAATTGTTATTATTATTACATTTTTGAGTTGTTTTTATCGTTATTATTTTCGTGATTACTATTATCATCATTATTATTATTATCATAATTATTGAAATCATGATGACGATGGTGATGATAATGATGATTATAGTGGAATTTTCGTGGAATGTTTGGCGATTTATATTAAAAGGCATCGTATACCGATATACGTACTTCTTACATGTGAAACACAATAAATTTTTTTAAAAAATCAAGTAAATCGCAAGAAACTACAATACCACCTATATAAAATATACTTGAAAGAAGGTAACGAAACAATCCACGCTCATAAAAAACGCATTAACCCATACAGTACTCCTAAAACATACTTCCTGCTGCTTCACTCGCAGCCTCGTCGCCCAGAAGGCTTTGCCCCGGGGAATCCTGGGAGGGTTTGGGCTTCCCCGACGCTGTGACCCACAAGCAGGAGGCCTTCGCTCGTCTCGCTGCACTCCACCTCTCCTTCCGATCGTCCCAGCAAGCTCTCGTGGAAACTGCATAGGGCCTAAAACACGCGAGATTATAGGCGTAAGGGTGATGTTTTTTCTGCATAAGACACGATATAATAATACTAGAACAAATGTCCCTTTTTCCCCCTTTTATTTTATTTATTTTTTAGTTATTTTCCCATTTATAAAATGGCAGAATATACTGAAATGATCTTCCAAAAATTATCTTATACAAAAACTACACTCACTGTCTTTTGCATCTTTGTGGCTCCTTTCTGCAATGTACACTCTTTGGGAGCGGCCAAGAGGCACATGCAGTCGGGCTTTGCCACTTCCCCGGTTCTAAAGAGAGGCTGACGGAACTGGTTTGGGCCCCCAAGAATTTCGCCGTCAGAGACACTTATTCCGGTCAGGTCAACAGCCTGAAGCGAAGAGAAAAAAGTATGAAAAAATGTGTGTACAAGTAACTAAATTTAAAGTGAATAGACAAACAAAGCTCGAGAATTTTATAGTTATTTTACAATCCAATACCAGCAAAATGCATTTCTTTCGTTAGAGGAAACACATTACAGCACAACCCGTAAAAGGAAATCTCCCACCGTACCTCTACGGATGAAGCAACAGTAACGTCTGAAGACGAATGCACACTACGGACGGTCTCAGGCGATAACAGATCCACACTGACATTCGCCCTACCAATTGGATATCTTCATCACTAAATTTTCTCTCATCTATCTTGGGCGGTGTGAGCTGCCCTTTCTCCGGGATCCCGCGGAGGTGAGACTCTCGTGCGAAACTCTTCTGCCTGAAGATTTGGAACGTGTCTGAAGGAGGCAGAATGGCATCGTCTGGAGGAGGACGAGGACCTGGAGACGGGACAGACGGCGTCGGGGTGTCAGGGACGGCGACGGCACACGTGGGCGACTTCCGGGGCGACGGAGATTGCGACGGCGTGCGTGCGGAGCGGCCGGAGCGGTGGGTGTGGACGGGCGAGTCAGGGGAGTAACGACTGGGCCAATTCAGGTCCCTTGCGTCGCGGGGAAGTCTCTGGCGAGTGCGAGGGGTTACTGCAGTCTGGCTTGGCTGGAGATGAGACTGGCGTGAGAGCTGGAGTGTGCGGCGTGGGGCGGAGGTCCTCTCGGACTGCCGGTTCGTGCGGAGGCGAAGAAGGGGGCGTTGGGATCACCTCAGGGACCTCTTCCTCGTCTGAGCTTCCCGAGAAAGTGGGGCGTCGATTCTCTCCTGGGGGCTGGGGCTCACTCGGCGGTGGGGGGGGGCGAGGGGTCCGTACCTGTTGCACAAGCAAATGGAGGAGTTTGGAGCAAAAAAACGAAGTGCAGGGAAGGAGACGCATTTAGTTCCACATAAGTGTAAGAAGAGAACAAAAGTCTCTGCAAAAATGTACAAAACCTTTTAAAACATCAGTATACATTTTTTCCATAATAATTTACACAATTCTCTAAAGAAAAAGTATTTTTGTAGGCGTCTTACCTGCATATATCATGGTCAATTTCTACCCTGCATAAGAGAAGTAAATAAACAAATATCTCCTTTACGACGAGGTATCCTAAGGTACTAAGAATAACCCTTCTGCGGCAAAATACGAACCTTCCCTACCGCAGGCTGATCCGAAGCAGGTCCCTGGCGTGTGTCTGGCGGAGGAGCGACTTCTGTGGGGGCGGCGCACTCCTCCCGCGGCGAGGGGGACGTCGGAGGGTCGTGGGCACTGCTGCTTCGGGTTCCTTGTCCTTTGTCTGTTAATTTTTATTTTACGTGTTATGTCCTTACTTCATACTCATATTTACTCTTTATTATGTACGTACTCACCAAGAGCATCACAACATTGAAAACTACAATTAAGTGTCATGCTGTGACCACGGCGGCCTCAAACAGAACCTACCGTAAAAAAAAAAAAAAATGTCTATATTTATTGTCTATAACATGATTAAATCAAGTATAGGCTTGATTTGCTCTAAAACATTCTTTCGTATTTTTTCTGTATATCTACCTTTTTCTAAGATCTATCCAATTTAGTTACACCAACAAAATTCAACCCTTTGCTTTAAATCGTCATTATCTATGATTTAATTAATCTTCCTAAATACAAAAAACATCATACTGTATTCCTCTCAAAATGAAAAAAGAAGAAGGTTTTAAACAGAAACGATAACATTCTGTAAAATCTATGTATTACCCTATATTACAAAGTAAGACTGCTCTGCCCACTATTATCTTTGTTAACACTGTATTTTCGTCTTACCTGTAGCTTGTATGCTTGTAATCTTTCCTTTACCAGGGCTGTCAAGTATTCCCTTGTTACGGCGTCTGGTGACTGGATCTCGCCCTTAAAAGAAAATATTCGCTAGTTATGTCATTCTTAACAAGGACTCATCTTTGAAGATTTTGTTCTTCTCTTAATATATTTTATACATATACGTGTATGTTCAGGTGTATGTATGCGCTGATGTGTGTGTTACTGTGATATATCATTATGTTCCATTTAAAGTTTTCGAAGACCACAGGGTAAAGAGAGCTTTACTTGTGAATCTTCCAGTGATTCTTCTGCAACATCCGTCTGTGGCGCAGCTGAGGTTATATAATTTTCCTCGTGTGGTTGAGCTCCAGTGTGCAACAGTCTGCTTAAGCGTTCTTGGAGGCTGGAAAGAAATAATTACATTAGCTCCTTTCACTGGTGGCATTGCATCTATAAATCTCAGGTCTTCTAGAATGTATATTTGAGATATTTCTTCCGTGTATATATATTTAGAGTACATGATACATACAGCACTGAGCTTAATTACATGAAATTCTTCAAATGATAATTAAGAAAATACAGAGAGAGAGAGAGAGAGAGGAGAGAGAGAGAGAGAGAGAAGAGGAGAGAAGAGAGAGAGAGACGAGAGAGAGAGACGAGAGAGAGAGACGAGAGAGAGAGACGAGAGAGAGAGACGAGAGAGAGAGACGAGAGAGAGAGACGAGAGAGAGAGACGAGAGAGAGAGAGAGAGAGAGAGGAAAGAGAGAGAGAGAGAGAGAGAGAGTAAGAAGCCAAACAAGCAAATGCACCTGTTTAGCAAGCGGTGTCGGCGTTGTGTTCTAGCAGGCGCTGCTCTGCTTCTGCAACATCCTTCGATCCATCCTCTCTTCATCGTCGAACATCTTGCGCCAGTCGTCACCTCCCTCCACTGGACTCTGGGCATGTACCGGGCAAGTCGCCACACTCATCGCCTTCTTCATTCTCTCTTCCACGGTCTTCGGGCACCTCCTGTTCTGCGTTCATCCTGAAATACGTAGATGTATCTACCTGTGGATGGTCGGCTGCGTGCTGGCTTCCGGCTTCGTTCTGTGTATCGTTCAGTCGTTCCTCCAAGGGCGCATCTTCCTCTTCCCCGCGAGCTGAAGGCAAGGAAGTTGCGCTGGGAACCTCGGGGAAAAATAGCTCGTCCTGCTTTCTCCATCCTCTTGGCGTCGACTCCGTGATTCGTCGATTGTGAGATGTTCCATTTTCAAGCCATCTTCTATACTCGTTCCTGGTTCTGCTGACTCTTGAATACCACCATCTGCATTCGGTTTGTTTCCATCAGAAGCATGACTTCTATCGGATGTCACGGAAATCGAGTTCTGCAGCATCTCGGGCTCTCCGTCGGGGCTCCTTTCGTCCATTTGGAGACGTCTGCGCGAAGCCTCGTCAATCTCAGAGGCCGATCATCCGTAGCTGAGTTCGGATGGACATACTCCATAAGGGCGTGTGTTGCTTGCTCTGCTGCTATGATGTGGCCGGGGGATAATGAAACTCCTGGAAGAACCTCAACGACATTTTCATTCGAATATTTACCATCCTTGTGGAGCTATTTGGAGCCTGCTCTCCTTGCCCCCTGCTTGGGTGCCTTGTGAGACCGCAGGATC
>NW_023654620.1:17500-29859 GCF_015228065.2 Penaeus monodon
CACACACACACACACACACACACACACACACACATTTATTTATTGCTTATCGATCTACTCGTATAGGCAGATTTGGGAGAGAATTTTGACTGATTGCAAATTACGATATTTTTGTGATAACTTTTCAACAGTACTTCTCTGTAAAAAAAATGTTACCGTGACACATAAACAAACGAGCAAAGGTTCTTTTATCAAAATCATTAGGTATACTTTTATGTCAATTAACATCATAAAATCAGCCTACATCAAGAAAAAAATGAAATTTAGGAAAACAGAAATCGTTCACAGAATTTAAAAGAAGTCTCGCCAACACCTCGCGCCTAACAGTATTCGCACACTCCCTTCTCTTCTCCCTCTGCCACAGCCTCCGCGAGTCTCGTCCTGACGAAGGCCGGCCTCAAGCACACCAGGCGAAGGGGACAGCGCAGGGAGACCCCGGCGTGAGCGAGGACACGCGGACACGCCTGCCGAGGACATACCAGAGGAAGGAGGACCGAACGCTGACGGAAAAAAGACGGTGCCGGAGCAAGAAACGAAGACGCAGAAGAGAAGGAAGATAAGAAAGAAGAAGATCCCTGGAAATAGCAGCAAGGTCGGGAATGCTGCTGAGACATGGCAACAACATCGTGAAGGTCAGACGGGTGAAGAAACGGAAGGGAGTTCCTGAAGGGGAGATCAAGGGATCAGCTACGAATGGGAAC
This sequence comes from Penaeus monodon, assembly GCF_015228065.2. Lineage (NCBI taxonomy): Eukaryota > Metazoa > Arthropoda > Malacostraca > Decapoda > Penaeidae > Penaeus > Penaeus monodon. The sequence goes on from NW_023654620.1 coordinate 18,202, forward strand.
GCCCAAGGGAATGGCATCAGGATTCGCCAGGGAAGGGCAGCCGTGAAGGACAAGACATCTCGGCAGGGTGAGAGCTACCGCCAAGGGGAACCCAGGCAGAATGCTCCAGAAGAGGAAGAATACTATTACTATTACGAGTATTATGAAGATGCTAACGGTAGGTAAATCATAATTCCAGAACTATCATGGAGGATGAACTTTTATATGAATGGTAAGGAAGTTGAAAACACCGCAATTAATACTATCTTGCTCGTGACAGATACGGGGAGTCAGAGTGAAAACGTGACAAAGGGCAATGCGAGTAGTAAGTACTTGTTTCTTACCCTTTAGCTGGAGTTAATAAAATAAAATAAAATAAAAAAATAAAGTCAAATGATACAATACTAACAATAGCAAAATTATTCTTGACATTAAATAAATAACCTGATTACGATCAAGTTATGCAACCGCGGCATTTTAGTGAAAATGTAAATTACAGCACACAGGTTGAGATTTTAACTAGAGTCTGAATGTCATGGTAACGAGCTCCCTTCCTCTCAGATACACAAGGCCAGGAAGGAGACGGCACCGATGGCTACGAAGATTACTACTACTATGACGAAACTCGTAAGTACCATTTTGTGGAAAAGTCATATACCAAGATGTTACTGTCGACACGTAATGGGCCCGATTGAATAGGTAATATGACTGACAGATAAGTTTAAGTTTCTAATGACATCACAGGTAAGAGTTTGGGGAGGTACCCTGGGCGGGGGGGGGTGCAGTTGCTTATAATACCGATGAAGGACAGAACAGAATAGAAACAATCAATGCTTATGGTAATTTATTATTTACAATGTCACCGAAGAAAGGACATCCGTATCCCCTCCCGCCCTTCAGTGTAATGGCAGGCGGTCGGCATTGTAATAAGGGGACGATCAGCGCGGCTTCGTAAAATGGTTAGTGTAAGACTAAACAGCCATGAAATGCCAATGAAAACGGCAGAAGGAAGTGTTCATCACTCGGTAACAGAGGCGGTCGGTCGACGGTTGGCAGGCGGAACTCGCGGGGACCTCGTTACTACTCCCTCAGTTGCGTGCAGTCCCGTCAGCCTCTCTGGCCGGCAGCAGCGAGGCGGGCGAGAGGCCCATCGAAGTGATGGTAGGAAAAAGGAGAGAAAACAAGATACTCAACACAAAGGCTGCAAAGCTCGACTGAGAACAGGGATGGGATAGGCAAGGCGCTCGAGAGCACGACAGGCTACGCTAATAGCTCAAGGGACGTGTCGGAAGTCAAAGGTGCGTCTCGGATGTCTGGCGGGCAGGACTACTTTGACGAAGGGAAGAAAATTAGTAAAAATATTCATACAAAAGGTCATAGGAAAGTAGGTTGTTGTGTAGGAATAAGTTGGAGGAAACGGGCTGGCGTAGCGTTGCGTTGGTGTACTGCTTAATGAAATGCATCAAAACAAAATTAAATGAAACAATGTCCACCTATATGCCACGGTTTTCAAAGGATAAACACAAATTTCATTCTTTGTCCGTTTTCCCGCCAGCCGAACCGAGAGCCAGGAGACGGCAAACCCATGGCCAAGTAGGAGACGGCACCCAAGGCCAAGAAGGAGACGGCACCGAAGGCCAAGAAGGAGACGGCACCGAAGGCGACCAGGGCTACTACTACGACGGTGAGAGAAAAAAGGGAAAACGTGTCAACACAAATTGCAGGTTATGGGCACAAATGCAATTCCGTCACCCACTTCCGGGTGGCCTCAGCGGAACCCAGTCTGGTGGAAGCTAAGTAAATCTAACAACAATAACAATACAGGTTATGAGGATACTTCCCAGAACACAGTATCGGCGCTGGGAAATGAGACCTAACTAAATGTGAAGAACTGCGACAAACAATCATAGTGTACCTGTTCTTTCCTGATAAAAAAAGAAAACACCAAAAAAATTCCCCGAACATCCGTCTACACGCCTGCTGCCCGAAAATATTTAATTCTACGACGTGAGGTTTTTTATGTTTCCCTCAAAGAACGAAGGGGGAGAAACGCCGACGGAGGAGATGGCACCCGGGGGCCAGAAGGGACGGCACCGGGGGAGCCGAAAATACGAATAGAGGAAAATGGGAATGGATGCCAAAGGGCCGACTCGGGAAAAAAAAATTATAAAAAGTCAAGTACATATATATTATATATATATATATATATAATAATATAATAATAATATATATATATAATATATATAAAAGTTATATATATATATATATATATAATTTTTTATTATATATATACACAAACACATATTAAAAGTGTGGTGTGGGTGGGGTTTGTGTGGTTGGGTTTTGTGTGTGGGTGTGTGGGTGTGGGGTGTTGGGGTGTGGGTGTGGTGTGGGTTTTTTGTGTGGACATACAATATATATATATTATATATATATTAATTTATATAATATATATATGTATATATATATAAAATTATAATATATATAATAATATATATATATATAATATAATTTATATAAGATTAATAATATATATATAATATATAATTATATATATTATTTTTATATATGCATATATATATATAAATAAATTATAATAAATCTATATCATTATCTATCTATCTATCTACTATAATAATATATAATATAATTATATGATATATATTAAAATATAAATAATTTATATATATAATAATATATATATACATATAGTATAATATAAATTTTTATATATATATATATATAATATAATATATACATTATATATCTATATATATATATACAATTATTATAATATATATATATAATAAAATATATATATATATATAATTTTATATATATTAAAATAAATAAAATATATAATATATATTAATCTATATATGCTGTATATAGTGTATATATGCATGATTATGTGTGTGTGTGTTGTGGTTTTGGGGGTGGTGTGGTGTGGGTGTGGGTGTGTGTGTGTGGGTTTGTGTGGTTTTTTTTTTTTTGTATAAATTTTAAAAAATTTTTTATATATTAAATTTTTTAAAAATATAATAATGCATATATTATAAGTATAAATATATTATATATATATATAAATATATAATATATATAAAATTATATACACAGAGAGAGAGAGAGAAAAAGAGAGGGGAGAGGGAAGAAGATGAAGAAAATGTATGATAGTATGTATGTATATATGCTAAATGGATATATATATATATTTTTAATTTAATACATTACATATATAATATATATGATATATAAAATATATATATTATATAAAATAATATAATAACATATAATTTTACATATATTATATATATATATATAAAATATTATATATATTAAAAATACCAAATAATATTACAAAAATAGATTTTTTGAAAAAGAGATACAGTTCGAAATTCACCCCAGGACCTGAGGATGGAATCCCGGTGGATTTGAAAATGTAGTTCATTTAAAAAAATTGGTTTTGTACTGGGGTTTTTTTCCAGTTAACACGAAAGTGTTTTGTAACACCATAAATATATATATATATAATAATTTTTAGATATATAAAATATATATAATAAATATAATATAATAATATATATATATATATATTAAAATTTTATATATATGATTATATGTTATATATATTTTTGCAAAATTTTAGCATATATATATATATATATATATATATATAAATATAATATTAATATATAATATTAAAATATATATATAATATAATAATTTTATATGGGACCAAAACCCCGGTTGATTAGGGAAGGGTGCATTTCCATATAACCTTCAGTAAGAATGAGAGAGGCCCATGCTTCGTGGAAAGAAAAAAAGAATATATATATATATATATAATATTATATATATATATATATTATATATATATATATAATATAATATATTATAACATAAAAACATACAATTATATATATATATTAATATATATATATAAATTGATATATTTATAATAATAATTAAATATATATATAATTATATAATATTTATATATTTATAATATATATATAAGTATATGTATTAAGTAGTAGTTTTTGATATATATAATATAATAATATATATATATATATAATAATAAAATATAGTGTGTGTGGTGTTGTGGTGTGTTGGGTGTTGTGGTGTGTGTGTTTTGTGTGTGGGGGTGGTGTTGCATGTGTGTGTGTGTGTTGTGTGGGGTGGTGTGTGTGTGTGGTGTGTGTGTGTGTGTGTGTTGGTGTGTGTGTGGGGTGTGGGGTGTATATGCCCATATAAATATATTATATATATTATATATATAGATATATATATATATAATTATGTGTGTGTGTGTGTGTGTGTGTGTGTGTGTGTTAAAATAATATTATTATATATAATTTTTATATATATTTTTGTATTATTAATGCCCATATTAGCCATATAATATGCCTATATATATTTTATATATATATAATATATATATTATTATAATAATAAAAAAATAATATATATAATATATATATATATATAAGGCTATATAGGCATATATGCATTATTATATAATAATATATTAATATATATTATATATATTTTATATATTATGTTGGGTTGGGGGGTGTGTGTGGTGTGTGTGGTGTGTGTGTATGTGGTGTTGTGGGGTGTGTGTGTGTGTGTGTGGTGTGTGTGTGTGGGTTTGGTGTGTTGTGGTGGGGGTTGGTGTGTGTGTGGTGTAAAATATATATATATATATAAAATTATATAATTTATATGCATAAAATTAAGCATATATATATAAAATATTTAATTAATATAATATATAAAAAATATAAAATTATAGATAATGTTTATGTATATACATTATTTAATATTATATATATATTTTTTAAAAAATTTTTTTATTTAATATATAATAATAAAAATTTTAAAAACAATATAATAATAATTATATATATATAGTTTAATAATAAAAATAAATATTTAAATATATATATATATACATAATATAAATATAATATATATATTTATAATATTATAAAATTAAATATATATGGCATATATATAAAATTATATATATATATATAAATATATACATATAAATTTTATATATATATATTTTATATATGAATATATGTAATATATATATATTTGCAATATGTGTGTGGTTGTGTGTGGGGTGTGTGGGTGGTGTGTGGGGTGTGGTGTGTGGGTGGTATGATGTATGTATGTATGTATGTTGTATGTATGAGTTGTGTGTGTGTGTGTGTGGTGTGTGGTGGGTGGGTGTAAATATATTTATATATATATATATGTTATATATGTATATATATATATATATATATAATTATATATATAATATATATATATATATATAAATATATGTATATACAATATGTGCATGTAGTTTTGCATAATAAAATATATATAATAAATAATATATATTATTTTTATATATATATATATAAATTATATATATATAATAATATATATACAAGGGTGGGTGTTTCCCTGCATGGTGATGTGAACGATGGTGGGGTGCCTGATATTTTTAAGTGTTTGCATGCCTTCTCGCTTGCAGTTTCAACCCTGCTAGCCCAGGCAAAAAAGGGGAGCAGTTCTGATAAGCTCCCTGCCGGGTCACGTCTCCCATTAAGACTTCGCGTCCCTCCCGTGCCACCCAGGGAAAATGGGTACCTTGCGGTCCCGGCAAATCTGTGGGGGGATCTCGGAGCGCAGGGGGCCCCCAGGGAGGGAGTTATGGCCCCACGGGTTTGGGACACGCTGGGGCTTCGTACAACTCCTTCCCCCTAGCCACCGGGGAAAGGGGGGCTCGGGGGAGGGGGGCCTTGCCAGCTCCCCCCCCCGAATGACCCTGGCAACCCCCTTTTTTTTTTAAATGGAAATGCGGGGGGAGGGTTGTTGTCCCCCACCAGCAAGTAAGGGGGGCTGTGGGTCCCGCGGGAGGGCAAATGTGGGGTGAGGATTGGAGCGGGTTACCGTCCGCCTGGCCCCGGAAGGCCCCAACCCCCCATGAAGCTTGGGGGGGAAAACCCCTCGGGAACCCACATGGGGATGGGGGTCCCACCCCTCCGACCCCCTTTATCTGGGGCTGTGTGGCGGGAGCGGGAGGTGGGTGCACCGGAGTGCCCAAACCGAGGTAACCTCGGGGGGGGTGTTTTCCCGGGTGGGTTTGGAACATCCGCCCTTTGCGGCAGGATGAGCGGTTACTCTGTTTGGGGGAATTGAAGCGAGGGGATTTGAGGTGGTGCCTCTCAGAGGTGAGAAGACCTGGTAGCGGCACGCGTGGGGGTGGTTACACTATACTGTGGGCCGCAGCGATGGCACCCCCTCCGGGTGTGCCATGCCATCTCCAGTCGATTTAGCTGCGGTAGTCGAGGTGACACGGTTGATGAGGATCATGGCATTGAGACTGAAGAGCTTTTGGCTTCATGTCTTTTTTGGGGTATCGCTCCTACCGATGTACAAAAAACCGATGTGAAAGAGGCGATCTACGCCAAACTGATCTGTGGCAGACGTTTCCCCCCGGGCGAGAATTGCATTTTTCTGGGCGACTTCAATGCGGTACCCGGCTGTGCCCGAGTGGCTAGAGATGTCTGTGGGCCCCCCGGCTGGGAGTATCCAGCAGCGAAAATAGCCTCCTTCTCCGGGTTTTGCTAGGCCCCAAAAAAGGGGAGGATCTCGGCTCTGGTACCAGCGCCCCAATCGATCGGGACTTGGTACAGCGAAGGGTACAGTGGCCAAGGAGATCGCACACCTTGTGAGCAGCGATGGAGGATCCCAAAAACGCGGGGTTTCCCGGAGGTAGTCTGTGGCACGACCATAGGCTGTTTGGACCCCGGGGTCCCCTTCAAAATCCCCGCCTTCCAGTGGCCACCCCAAGGTTTCACTTTGGGCAGACTAAGGGAGGAGGAGTGTGCCCCCTGGGTTCCCACGGCAGTCTTGACGATTCTCAGAAAAACCGCAACCCGACGGATCCGTTGCTCTGTGGGGTCCTTCAAGGGTAAACTCGAGCAGCTCGGGGTCCATTGGCGTACCCAAAGGGCAAGGCAGAATACCATCCCTGGAGACATTTGAGGCCAAGAAGCGTGTGCAAGGCCGGTAAAGGGAATCAAGTCTTGCGCGTTCCGGGGCGTAGGGCTCGGACACTGTGGAAGGGCAAGGAACAGTCATCAGGGAAACTTTCGAGGAGGTCGAAGGGGCCCTTTTTGGTAAATGACCTTCGCCCGCCCACAAGCCCTGAGAAACTGAAAAATAAGCCCTCTCAAGATGACTGCAGTCCGATCAGGGATGGACGGATCATCTCAGATATTTGGGGTTGGAACGTTGGGTGAGATTTTTACAGTTGTACAGGTGGATCCTCCCAAAAATTTGCTGGATGCAAGCGTGTTCAGTGCCGTGCCGGACCACCATCAGCGAGGGAAATCACCCTAACAGAGGTTTGGCTGGCGATTTCCAAAGGGGAAAAGGGGAAAGTGCAGGATAGTGAATCCTGCTGAAGCTAAAGGCTGGGGGTGAACCTAGGCTCGGGGCCTGCATACAGTCCTGATGCCATTTGGGAGTTGGGACCATTCCCCTGACCTGCGAGGGCGTGGTCACCTCTGGGAAAGGGGAAAGGGGATCATGGGACTGTAGAACTACCGTGGCATTACAGCTCAGCTACCGGAAGGTTCCGCTACATTTTCTGAAACGATCGCAACCCCCTACGAGGCACCAGGACCCGGAAACAGCTGGATTATCCTGGCAAGTCACAAAACCGTATCCTAGCGCTTGGTAATTTTGGAACGCCGTCTGAGTTTTGGCGTGGGTTGCGCACCCACACGACCTCAAAAAGGGTTTGACTTGGTTTTCATCGGGAACGCTATGGGAATCCTGAGGTCGGGAATTCCCCACCAGATATTTGGCCTGATAGCAAGCCTCATATGGTAATGAAAGTGCGTAAAGTGTGGTGGGGGTTGTCGAATTTTCCCTTAATTAGGGGGAGGCAAGGCTGTTCCGCACCCACCTTTTTAACATTGTAGGACTGGTAATGGGCAGAGCTATACCCCAAAATCAGGCGGAGCAACACTAGGGAAAAAAGGCTCGGACCTTGACTTTGCCCACGAGTTTACCCATCTGAGTCCCCTTTGGGGTCATTGGGCGGTTTGAGCATTTAGAAAGAGGGAAGCCCCCGGCTTTGAGGTTCCTGGGCCAAGACCAAGATCCCGGACTTTGGGGGCCCGTTAGGGGAACCCCTTCAGTCGATCCAGTTTCGGCCCAGGACGTGATCACAGAAATTTTAAACCTTTGGGAGCGTAGTCCATATTCTGGGTTTTCAGACCCGGAAGTCAGTAGCGGATTGGTTGGGAAAAGGAGCCCTGAACTGATCAACAGAGGTTTGGAGAGCGGTACCTATGCAGAAGGACCAAGCTGCGTGTCTTCAAGGCCTGATATTCCAGTTTTTGCTCATGGAAGCGAACCGGGTATAGTGCCCTTGGAGCTCGCCCCTTTATGCCTTTGTAAAAAGTCCTTCGCCCGGGTCATGGGGTAAGTTGGGAGGACCCCGTGTCCCAACCGGGGGTTTCACCCTGGCTTTGGGATGGGGGCCCGTTACTTGCATAATCCGGGACGCCAACTCAGGCTATTTTCCCCCTAGCTGCCTCCTATGGGCGACCCTGCCCCCCAAGGTTTTCTTCTGCGAGACAAACCCGGGTGGAGGGACCCGTGGGAGTCCCAGGAGTCATGGTTGGGCAGCTCGACGAGACCGTCGGAGGAATAGAGATGGGCCGTGTGCCCGCCCGGAGACCGCCCCGAGGGATCCCCCGGGGTGGAAACGAAGGGGGGGATGCCCATGCGCCCCCGTCGGGTTACCCCTTGTGATGATGATGAATATATATATATATTATAAATATATTATATATATATATATTTTTAATATAATTATATATATATATAATATGATATACAATAAAGTGCATGTAGATTGCATATAAACTAAATATATTTTATATAAAATATATATATTATATATAATAATATTGTGGTGTGTGTGTTTGTGGGTTTTGTGTGTGGTGTGTGTTGTGGGTTGTGTGTGTGTGGGGGTAAAATTTTAAAATTATATAATATTAATATATAATATATGTAATTAAAATATATATATATATATATATATATTAATAATATATAATTATTATTCACACACACAACACACAAAACAAATATATTTATATATATATATATATAATATATATATATAATATATATATATTATATAAATATATATAAATTTTGGTGGTGGTGTGTGGGTGTGTGTGTATGGTGTTTGTGGTGTTTTGTGAAATATAAAATTTTTATATATAATATATATAAAAAAATATTATAAATGTTAAAAAGGGGTAATAAATAAATTATATAAATATAATATATAAAATGTAATATAGGGGAATATAATATAAATATAATATAATAATATTATATTTATATAATATATATATATATACATGCATATATTAAGTTATTATAATATATATATATATATATAAAATATATATATAATATATATATATATGATATATAATATAATATAATATATATTTTATATAATATTTTTATTATATATATCACACACACACACACACAGTAAATGTGTGTGTGTGTGTGTTGGTGTGTGTGTGTTTTAGAGTGTGTGTGTGGTTGTGTGTGGTGTTGTGTGTGGGTGTGTGTGTGTGTGTGGTGCGTGCGTGCGGCTGTTGTTGTGGTGGGGGGTGGTGTGGGGAGTCCTAACCAGGAACGATCCTAAATAAAAGTAAATGTGAGTTTTTTGATGGGAGTGTTTTCTCTAATTCGCGTCTTATTCCCTTTCCTTCCCGATCAAACCCGATGGCAAAAAAACCCCGACGGGGAAACCGCGGGATGACGAAGGTTTTGACCTTTCCTTGTAAAGTAGTTGAAAAGTGAGTGTAAAAAACGCGTAACCAAATTAGTGACCTGGTTTTGAAGTGACTTTTATATTTATAATGAAATAATAATTTTTTTGTTGTTGTTTACATATTTTTATTCCCAGCAACCACACCAGTATAAAACCCACTGATCTTCATCTACGCCACGAAAACGGCTCTACAACGTCTCATCAAAATGAAATCCACGTCTCCCCCTCCATCAAACTCCTTACAAATTTTTCCAACCCCCCCAAAAACACCCACAACAACAACAAAAAACAAACTACTACTACTAGACGACCCGACCCCTATACCCCACGTAACACCCAGTACGCCACCAGGGGTCCCCACGCCCTCCCAAGGGAGCTTCTTTCCCCGCGACGGCGGTGGGTGTGGGGTTCCGAACCGGGTCGCGACCCTCCCCCCGACGCCCTCCCCCCCCCCCGGGCTTCGAGCCCGTGACCGTAACACCGGGTTTTGGCACGTCGTCCTGGCCGATGCCGGACACAGTGGCCCTGGGGTGCGAGCAACCCCCTTGGGAAATCTTCTTCGGGGACAGGGAAAAAAACGGGGCGAGCTCCGGGGTTCAAAACACGGGTTTCGGACAGTACCCGCCGAAGACGGAATCTGGATGATTTCAAAGTGCTTTTTGGGAACAGCCGCGAACGGAAACTCGGCTTCGGCGCGAGCGCCGCCCCCGGGGAAATATACGACCCGGTTCGGCCTCGAAAATTTTTTTCCCTTGAGGTGGGGGAGCGCCATCCAGCCCCAACCCTTTCCCCCGACCCCGGTGTCGGAGGGGCAAGAAAGAAGAGGAGGGGGAAGGAAAAGAGAAAGAAAAAGCCTTCCTCCACGCCCGCTGCCCCCAGGGCCCTCAGCTCTCGCTTTGCTCCATTTCCCGTGATTTTCCCGAAAACGAGGGGCCGGACAGCACCGCCGCCGAGATAAACATCGCGCCCTATAAAGCTGGCTCCGGCTAGGGGCGGGGGACAGCACAAATACTTGCGAGCAAATCCATATCAATAAAAAAAATTTTAGAGGAGTAAGCAGTGTACTGTCAGAAGGTAGGTCCCCGATGATCCAAATTAGAAAAGGGTAATATAGTTATAAAACGACTGAGATACTGGCTGTTTTTTCCCCCCTTTTCATTTCTGGCAGCGGTGTGTTAAAATTTCGAAAAATCGGGCATTTTGGGAGAAAACCATTAATTTTCCCTTTTGACCTTTTTTACCAAGGGAAAATAAAATAAAACCATGTAAAATACAGAAAAGTCCCAAAAAAATATGACCCAATTTTTAAACTTTTAAAAGGGAAGGGAGTTAGCATATACACAAAATGATGTAAAATATAGATAAAAGAATGGGAAAAAAAGGAAAATCGAGATCCATTGAAAAGTCCTATGTTCCCCCTAAGGTTGATCTTTTGGTAAAATTTTTCACATCCCGTATGGTCAAAAAAACTACTTGCTTTCCCCCTTTATATCATTATTTAACCCACATGGCCACGCGAGTTAACGGCCCATTAGATAGCGCCCGGGAAAAAAAAAAAGTGAATTGCCCTTTTTCACCTTCTCCCGATGACAGGGGGCGCTCGAAGTCAGTTGAAATGAAAACAGAAAATTGTTTAAAAGCATCATTTTTAGTAAAAAAACAAAAACCCATTTCAAAAAGGAAATACACTTTAAAGTATTTTTGAAAGTTTCAGAATTTTAAACTTTTTGAAAAGTATGTTGATGATTTACATTTTTTTCTTTTAAGTAATATGTTTTTTATTTTTCAATAACGAC
>NW_023654621.1:0-4531 GCF_015228065.2 Penaeus monodon
TTTGTATGTTTTTGGGGGTTTAACGAATTTTTTTTCGTTTGGTTTTTGGTCTAACGCAATGTTTCCCTATACTTCAAATTAGCGCTCTTTTTTGTCAGTTTTTTCAAAATTTTCAAATGTTTTTTATACAAAATGTCTAAACCGCAACAGCTTTCAAGCCTTCCTCTCGCCTTCCCGCAAATTAACCAAGTTCGACCATGCGACCACCATTACACAAGTATTGGGTGTGGGGTGAGATATTTTCCCTACTACTTCAACATACAAATACTACTACATACTCATAAAAAATACAACAACATACATCATACACCCCAACACACCAACCCCCAAAACAACCCACACACACACAACACACACACACACACACACACACCCCCCTCAAACACACACACCACCACACATCCTCAACACACACACAAAACACACCCCCAACACACACAACACACTCACACACACACCACACACACACACACACACACCCACCACACAAACAACCACTCACACACCACCCCCACACACACACACCCAAGCACAAAATTATAAAATATATATATAATATAATATTATTTAATATAAATGGTTAATGTTATATCATAGTATTGTATATTAAACAACATCAAATACTCCATATAAACCCCACACACAACACTCACACCACACTCACACACACACACACAAACACCCCACACCACAACAACCCACACACACACACAAACACCACCACACACACACACACACCCCACCACACACACACACACCCACACACAACCAACACCACACACTCCCACACAACCCCCAACACACACACACACACACACACACAAAAATAAATTATATTATATATTTAAAATTTTAATATATATAAAAATGTATATTATATTAAATAGTATATTTTTATATAAAAAATACATCACATACATCCTATAAAACGCGCCACACACACCTCAACACACAACCCCAAAACAAAACAAAACCCCACACACACACACACAAAAACACACACACAACAACAACCACACACCACACACACAAAACCCCACAGATATTATATAATAAAATATATAAATTATATATATTAATTATATATAAATTTTTATATTATACCCATACTTATATCCAATTTTATGGTATATCGTATCTATCTATATATCTATATCATCTGTCTACTATCTATCTAAAAGTCTACTATCTATCTATCTGTCCCCGTCTATCTATCTATCCTTCCCCCTTCTCTCCCACTATCTTCTATCTATCTATCTATCTATCTATATATGCTGTATATTTATAAGTACATATAAAAAAACATATATAATACAAATATTTACTTTTTCATTATGAAATAATAAAAAATATATTTAAAATATGTATGCATGTATGCATATATGTACTACTATATAAAAAAAACAAAAATACAACTATCATTTTATATGTGTTTATTTTCTTATATGTATACCTATCTATACATACATACAAATATATTATAAATATAATTATATTAATATATATATTTTATATTCATATCTGTCTATATACCTATATCTATCTCTGTATCTTTTCTATCAAATCTATCAATCTATTTGTTATCCATCCATCCATCCTCCCTCCTTCATCCATCCTCCGTCCATCTAACTATCTATCTATCTATCCAAATTTGTATCTATCTATTAATGTATACATACATACATCATACATATATATATATTATTATAATTATTTTTAATATATCTATATTTTATATAAATATTTTAAAATATATATATATATATATATTTTATATATGTATGTTGTATTATGTATACATATATAGATAGATACAATTTTGGGTAATAGAAAAATTTGTTTTTGATGGCGGATGGTGTGAATGGATGGATGGATGGGGGTGGATGGATAACAATAATTATAATATGTAAAAGATACAAGTAGAAAATGGTATAAAGGGGAATATGAATTAAAAATTTAATATAATATATATATATATATAATATAATATTTTGTTGTTTGTATGATATTATCATTAAGAAAATAACACATTAAATAGTAATTTATGTATTTTTTGTTTATTTTTTATATATGTTTTTACATTAGCATAAAGCATCCTAATTACATATATATTTATGATTATTTTCATATTCAAATATAATATTTTTTGTATAAATTTTTTTTTATATGCTTATACATATATACATGCATTTAGATAGATGAAATAGTAAAAATAGTAAAGTAGGGGTGGGTAGATAGAAAAGCCCGAAGATAGATAGTAGACTGTTAGATAATGATAGACAATAATTAGATTATAAAAGTACAGATATACACATAGAATGGATATAAGAAATGTTTAATATAATATATTTTATATAATATATTATAATTATATATATATATATATATATTTATATCTGTGTTTTGTGTTTGTGTTGGTGTGGTTGTGTGTGTTTTGTGTGGGTGTGTGTGTGGTTGTGTGTGTGTGTTGTGTGTGTTGTGAGTGTTGTGTGTGCGCCTTTATATGGATTATGTGATTTGTTTATATTACATATCATAGTTAAAATACTATCATGTATAAAATTATTAATATAATATTATATATTATGTGTTGGGTGGTGTTGTGTTGTTGTGGGTGTGTGTTTTGGGGTTGTGTTTTTTGGTGGGGGTGGGGGTTTTTGTTGGGTGTGTGAGTGGTTGTGTGTGGTGGTGTTGTGTGTTGGGGGTGTGTGTGTTGGAGTGTGTGTGGTGTGTGTGTGTGTGTGGGTGGTGTGGGTGTGAGTGTGTGTGTTGTGCGCGTTATATGGATTAGTGATGTATGTTTTATTATACTATACTATTATATATACATATACAAGTATATATATATTATATCTTTATTATATAAACTATATAATGTTGTGTGTGTGTTTTGGGGTGGTTGTGGGTGTGTTGGATGTGGTGTGTGTGTGTTGGGGGGTGGTGGTTGGGTTTTGTGTGTGGTGGGTGGAGTGTGTGTTTGGGGGGGTGTGTTGTTGGTGTGGTGTGTGAGGAGTGTGGGTGTTGTGTGTGTGTTTGTGAGTTTGTGTGTGTGGTGTGTGTGTGGTGTTTGTGTGTTTGTTGGTGTGTGTGTGTGTTGGGGTGTGTTTGTATGATGTATTTTATTTGTAGTAATTATGTATTTTATTTAGGGATGTAGTATGATGTAGTAGGGAAAATATCTACACCCCCCCCCAAAGTACTTGTTAATGTGTGGTCGCATGTGTCGAACTCTGGTTTTTTTTTTCAGAAGGGCAGGGAAGGCGTGACAGTTTTTTGCGGTTTTAACTTTTGTATGAAACATTTTGAAAATTTTTGTAAACTGACGAAGAGCCTAGATTCTGAGAGCTATACGGAACATTGCGTTAGCCCAAAACCAAACGAAAAAAATTCGTTAAACCCCCAAACTACAAATCAAAAATCATACAAAAACACTGAATACAAATTTTTTTTAAACCCCAAAACGCAGGTTTTTACCCTTAAACAAGTAAAAAAAACTTTTTTTTACCAAAAAAAACCCGAATCGAGCGAACGAAAATAAAGAAAAGAATAAAAAACCCTTCAAAATCATCCTCTCCAAATTGTTACCCTTTTAAAATCCCCGAAAAAATACTAAGAAACAAATTCCATGTATCAAACCCATTTAACTCCCAAAATTATAAAAATCCCCCAGCAGCAGAATCGCCTATTTCCACCGTAAAATTTTCCCACTTAAGGGCCCCAGTCGCCCCCGAGACCAGAGGGAAGGATGACGTTTTTTTTTCTCTCCCGCGCTATCAGGGATTTTTTTTTTTTTTTTATTTTTTAAGGTTGAGGAAATCCCATTAAACGATTTATCCCTTTTTGAAATTACCTTATTTCTGAAAAGATAAGTTTTAAAAGATGTAGATGATATGGTTTTTATTTTTTTTTTTGTGGGCTATTTTTCGTGTGTTTGACTTTTGTTTTTTTTTACAAGTTATTTTGGGCCCATGGTTTTTTAGGGTTTTTTTTTGGGGGGACTATTTTTTTTATTTTAAATTCTTGCTTTTTTTTTTTTTACATGTGTTTTTTTGGGTATTAAAGCCAGATAAACCTTTTTTTTTTTTTTTTTCTTTTATTTTTTAATTTTTTTTTTTGAGGATTTAAATAAATTTAACGTCCCATATTTAATAAAATTTTTCATTCCAAAGTTTCTATTCAAGAGATTTTTATGCTAATTTTAAACCCGGATTTATCTCGGTTTTTGTTGATCCTTCGTTGGGAAATGTTAATGAACTAAAATTTCAATATTCGTAAAAAATAATAATTTTTTTAATAGATGTGTTATATACTTCTTATTTTTATGTATGTAAATGATTTGGAGTTGCTTTTAGGGGTTTATTGGGGTTTTTTTAAGTTGTCTGCTTCAAGCTTGGGGAAGGATATTGCATAACTTGCACCACGATGGCAAGATTAAGATAGCAAAAATATCACCGAAAAACCCTTTCTTAACTGGCATTTTTTGGTCCTTTTGGACTCCTTACGAGGTTAGTTAAACCAACCGTTAATGTTT
>NW_023654622.1:0-4531 GCF_015228065.2 Penaeus monodon
TAAAAATTTAAAATTTTTTAAAATTTTTTAAAAATTAGGGGAAAAAAAAAGTTTTTTTTTTTTTGGGGTTTTTGGGGGTTCCCCCTGGGGGAAAACCCCTTGTGGGTTTTTCCCCTCCGGTCCGGGGGGGTTTTGGGGGTTTCTTCTGTAACAGATTCGTATGTCGGGAAAATTACTCAATACTTGCGACAACACAAGAAGTCTGGGTCTTTGCTGTGAACCGCTGACTACACTACGTACGAATTCTCAACCTCATCTACAAGATTTCAATGGTACCAGCACTTAATAAACAGCTGATAGCACGATTCAGCGAATTGGTGACATGTCCAATTTCTGTCCATACGGTACATGTGGCTGGATTTCACGCATGTGACATAGGAAGCAATTGTCGGCTGCGCACACTGCACTGTCTCCCCAATACCATTATGCGGCTCACATCGCAGAGCGAATTCACACTCTCCTGTCAAGACCAGTCACAACGATGCTGAGTCAGTCCAGTATTTAATAACTCCGTCGATAATTTACTCAGTAAGACGTGAGAATCAGAAGCAGATAGATGAACAGGCTCCTCCCCTCCTCTCCCTGCGGTGAATCGGTCCTTATTGGGACGAATTCAGAGAGAGGGAGGATCGGTTCCGGCAAGGGTGGCGGACGGGGCGCAGCGGGGTGGAGCCGAGCAACGCCAAGAGAGTTACCATCCATGATCCCTCGATCTGTGGCTTTTGCATGGGCATATTAAGAGATGCACCGCGCCCGGTCCCATGCAATCTCGGCCTCGGCTCTTCCGCGTTTACCGGACGGTGACGCGCCCCCCATTGTTTGATGCCACGATGCTATGTGCTTGCATGTAGCTTCGTGCCCTACTAGCCTACTCTTTCCTATGCGAATTTTCGGCATTAGGATGACTCTGTGCACACCTTCTGGTGAACTGGACCCCATCTTCGGCGCGTGCTCGGACGTGGGCAGACCTTTACCTCCCGCAGGGGAGGTGTGTCTGGGGGCCTTAGAAGGCCTGCCTTACGGTGTGCTAGAGTTGCCATTCTTTTGTTAGGGATTGGTCTGGCAGACCATCTGATGACTGCCACTCTTTTTCTTTCGAATAGGGCGATAGGCAGGTAGACCCCCCCCCCTTGCCCACCTTCAGCCGGGTTTTCCCTAATAGAGCTGCTAACAGAAAAAATAAGTTCCCGTGTTTAGGAAGAAAACCGGTTTAAAAATTTAGTCTTTTCCCTCACTGTGATGAATAGCCCTGTGGTTGCTTTTAGAGGGATGAAGGAACTTACGGGAAAAAAGGTACGGGTCCCCTCTCTCCACTGGGGTAAAAAATTTGGGGTTGTTTCAGAGAGAAGGGGGAAATTTCCACTTTAAAAAACCTCACCCCCTCCCAAAAGAAACTCCCCAAAGGAAAAAAAGGTCAGCCCCCCTCTCCCTCACTGTGATGGAAACAGTCTGGGTTGGCTTTTTTCCAGAGGGACGAAGGAGCTTGGGGGAAAAACAGGAAACAGAACCCCCCCCTTTCCCTCTCCTGGGGTAAAAACACCCTTTTTGGATTTTTTCAGAGAAAAAGGGATCCACCTAAAAAAACCGCCCCTGCCAAAAAAAAAACCCCCGGGAAAAAAAGGGTTAATTTCTTTTCCCTCCCGGGTAAAACAGTCTGTGGCCGCTGTTTTCAGAGGGATAAAGGGGCCTAACGGGGAACCCGGTGCAGGCCCCCCCCTCTTTTTTTCAATGAGGTGAAAAAAACCCTTTTGGGCGTTTCAGGGGAAAAGGGGAAAAAATTCACTTTGAAAAAGGGTACAGGTCCCCTCCGAGGAGCGGAGAGGGAAATGCCGGAAAAAGGAAAACTCCCTTCCCCAGAGGGAAAGGGGCAGAAGGTTCCCATCAATGATGTCCTGTAGGTGGAAGGGGGATCCCCTCTGGGTAAATCCCCCCGGGGGTTTACACCCTTAAACCCCGTGTTTTGGGGGGGCCCGGGTGGAAACCCGGGGAGCTGGGAGACGGGGGTTTCCCGGTGGTTGAGCGATTTCCTTTCACGAGTACGCCCTGCGGCCCAGCCAAAACCCTTTTTGGTCCTCTATCTGCAAAACAGGGGGCCCGATCCCGGCCCCCGGGCAGGGCAATCGGCTGGGGCTCCCCGGGAGGCTAGGGTCAAACAGTCAGCTGCCTTGGGACCCCAACCGCCGGGTTACCAGTGCAAACGGCTATTGGCCCGCCCTTATTCCCCTCATTTACCCCTTTGCTGTTTGAATTGGTTCTAGCACTCAGCTTTCCCCTTGTTGGACTTCCCTGGGGGGGGGCGTGAGGGGAAAGAAGCACTGCCAATTTCCTGGAAAACAAAAAAAACCCCCACCGACGACCTTACTGTTAAAGACCCGTGCAAGGCCCAGCCCAAAGGCAGCCACCCTGAAACCTTTTTGTCCCCCGGGTGGCAAAAAAAAAACCCCCCAAACACAGGTGACATGTCTGCCTTTTGGGAAAAATGGCGGGGCAAGACAAATAAAAAAGGGACAAACATGTCTGGGCCACAAAATTTCCAACAGATGGACCTCGTGCGGCCCCTCCAGGGCCCCAAAACCCCGACCGGGAAAGGGCTCTGGCCCCCCCAGGGCGGGCCCCCCCTGAATGAAAACAGGAACACCATTGAACCCGCCGAAACGCGGTGCCTCCCCGGCAACGCCCCAAAACCCCAAAAAAGGGGGAACCCCAAAAAAGGCCCAGGCCGGAGTCCGACTCTGATGGCGAGTCTGGACCCCCAAGGCGTTTCCCGCAATTTAAGGTCCCCGTTAAACCCGAAGGCATCGACAATGCTACCAAATGGTAAGGGCATTGGAGAGCCAGCGCAAACCGGCGTCGATCCGGGTTGGCGAGATCAGGGCTGATCATCGTGCCCAAAGATCAAGCCACCCTTTGTTTCCTGCAGGAGACAAGGAGTTTAAAAGATGGGAGGAAAGTGAGCCTCTCGCCACTGAACCCCGAGGAGAAGAGAGTCAATGGTGCTACTTGGCTTCTCAGTCTCATACGATGTGGAGGTGATAACAACACACCCACAGGTCGTGGAGGCTTCCCGATTGTCGAAGGGGAAGACTCCAACCAGGCAAGTCCTGGTGACCATGAAAGGTACCCAAGCTCCACCCTTGATCTGGGTAACTGGGGTACCTACACCTACGCACTTATGTGCCTGAACACTTCGGTGTTTCAAGTGCCAGAAGTACGGACACCACCAGGCTAACTGTACAGCCAAGCCAAAATGTGGTGTCTGTAGCAAGGAAACACAATCCCGAGGTGTGCATCAAGGCACATAAAGAAGAAAAGAAGGACACAACAGCCAATGTCCTAACTGTGCCAAGAGGCATCACGCCTGGAGCCTGGCTTGCTCTGTCAGGAAAGAGGCGGCCCTCAAACGGCAAGAGGTTGCTAAGAAGCGACCAGACTTTGTTCCTGCCCCCCCAGGCACCTACGTCTGGGGGAGGAACAAAAGCGAAAAGGCTTCCCGACCTCCTAAGAGGAAGGAAGCTGCCCCCCAGCCGAAACCGGAGATCTCCGACAATCAGGAGTTCCCCCAAGTAAAGCAAGTGCAGAGGAACCACAGAAGAAAGGTTCCAACAGCACCACACGGTCCCCCCAGACCCAGAAGACATGTTCTTCGACGAGGGGGACATGTCGATCCTGATCACTGCTGTAGTCACAGCAGTGGCAGTATCCTTGTCCAGGACCGAGGAAGAGGCGGATAAGGCAGTCGATGTTGCCATGACGACTCAAACAGACTGTGAAAAGCATAAAGGGGAAAGGGAAAATGGAGAAGGCCAAATCAGCCCAATCCTCTCCCTCACCCAGGTCGAGACTCCCCTCCCTCTCCAAGCCAGGCTATGCCCTCACAGGCAGAGCCTAGCCAGGCTATGCCCTCACAGGCAGAGCCTAACCAGGCTGATTCAGTGCCACAAGGCCGAATCAGAAGAAGCTGAGCCTGCCCAGGCAAGGCCAGCCAATGCACAGAAAACAGCCTGGCCAGAGAAAAAGCCAAAGACGAAAAGTCAGAGCTACCAAAGGCTCTCCACCCCCCAGTGGATCCAGGGATAGCCTGACAGCCGAAGAGACCCTCAAGCAGTGAGGATCTCACAATGGAGTTGTCAGACTCCGACCGTCAACCCGAATGTGACGATGTCTCTGATGTAACTATCAATTAGTAACATCATGACACGCAATCTAAGTATTCTGCAGTGGAACATCTGTGGCTTCTCCTCAAGGAGTGCCATCCTCAAGGAGCATTGACATCGTCATGCTCCAGGAGACATTATCAGCGGAAGCTGTTCGCTTCTCCGGTATCACGTCTACGCGCTGCCACGTTTTCCCATGGCAAAAGAGGCCTGATGACCCTGGTGAAGCAACAATTCCCTGCTCCGCAATAGCCGATGCACCGCACTGTGGAGAAGATGTTGAATCTCTTGCCGTCGAGATTCAACTGGCCGGGGGACCCCTGAAATTGTACAATGGTCGCAGGCCACACTGAGTAGCTAGACATAGGGGGAGGGGA
>NW_023654624.1:0-4530 GCF_015228065.2 Penaeus monodon
TTTTAATATTTTATAATAAATTTTCAATAGTATTTTAAAATTTATTATCTTTCAAAAAGAAAAGAAAAAAGAAAGAAAAAAAAAAAAAATCAAGCCAGCGTTTTTTTGCTTTCAAAAAAAAGATGATAACTTTTTTAAAAGTAAAAAAAAGAAAAACAAGAAAGGAAATAATAAAAAAATTAACTGGGCTATCAACTTAAGTGGGTAATTGGCGGGCCGATGAAGTCGAAATTTTCCTTCGAATTTATATAAAAGTTTTTGCTTTTTGTCAGTAATGAGGGGTTTTAAATTTTAAGATGGAGTCGTAGAGGTACAGACCTATCAGAGCATGATGAGGGAAGAGTTCCGTTTTGAAAATGGTTTCGCGCTCCGGGCGGGGGGGGGATGAACGCCCCCGGGGGATAGCGAAAGCAAGTTTAGGTAAAAGTTATATAGTAATTTGGGGATCCTAGATATTATTATGGATGGCCGGAATTCACACACAACACACCCAAATAAAACCCCACACACACACACCAAAAACCCAAAACACCACCCCAAAACACACACACCACACACCACATATATATATATATATTTTATTAAATATATATTAATATATATTATACTTATATTATTATATATAATATATATTTTATAAATATAAATATATATAATATATTTTATATATATATTTTATTTTTAAAAACCGAAATATGTAAATATATATTGTGTATACCACACACTAATATATATTTTATATTATATATATATTTTTATTATTATATATATTATAATAATATATAAAATATATATATATCATGAGAAAGACGGGAAAGTAACTTTTTTATTTTAACATACAAGAGATTAATGCTTTCTTTTTTGGTATCATCAGGATTTTCTTAGTCCGACCTCTGCGTTCCCTTTAACTGCGCAGAGGGAAATGTCCCGCCACAATGAAAAGGTGAACGACAATACCGACATCGTCAATTATTACATGTTTTCCTACCGTTGGATACCATTAGGCCATGCCATTTTAACCACTGCCTTTCCATGATCTTATAGTCCGGGATTTAGACACAGCACTACATTACTTTTTTATATAAGCTGACCAGCTCGATGAAGTAATTTAATCAAGCAGAGAATGTTGAGTTCACTAATGAATCGTCATTGGCCTGTGCGGTGGACCTCGGCCCGGAAACAAAAAAGCAGGCTCAGCCGGGTTCTAGTTTTATGAACATCCTGTTACTCTTAATGGTACTCATTTGGTCCCTCGCCATGTTATGTGGATCAGCCCTAAACAGCAAGTTTTGTATAGCGGGTTTTTTGCTCCTCGTCCGTTCTGCGAGTCATCTATTTTAACAGTGTGCTCGAATTTGTTTATATCTGCCTCTTTCGTTCCCCGTTTCTTCATTTATTTTTTTTCCGAGGATATATATACGCCGAGTAGCTGTGGTGTTACAACTGTGCGAATAGCTTTGGTTAGCCGGCTCATCCCCCGTTCAAGTGGTGTTTTCAGGTATCGAAGAGAGGTTTCGAGCAAGAGTCGCGTTGGTTTCGTCTCACTGGCTCCATTGTTGATCATGGATAACATTGTAATAACTGTTCTAATACCTTTTCCGGGCGTGTTTTTTTTGTATAAATACTGTTTTACCTTCTTTCCTTTCTTTACTTTTTTTTTTTTCTTTTACATTTCTCTTCATTTCCCCGGATTTAGAAAATATATTGATTGAATGTTTTAGAAGGTCAATCTGTAAAAACTAACTGCCTGACCTGAAGGATTTTTAAGATGCTGAACAGTAAGACAGTTATTTAACCGCAAATTTCAACAGGGACTTCGAATATTTTCAGGCGCAGGCATAAACAGTATTATGTACAAGTTACAAGGCGCCTCATTTACTGTACAGTAGGACGGCTACACAAATGTGCGTGTATTCCTGAATTAAGATTGTGGATCGATACTCATACCTTTCGGTGAAATCAAGCTGAGCGACGTATTTGTGTGTCCGACTCAGTCCTTTGCATTATACAAAGATGCAGACGAAGCTCCGTAAATCATTAACACGATGACATACACAAACACACATAAAATCTATTTGCACGCTCTCGCGCACAACACACCCACACACCAACACACATACACCCACACACCACACACACACGCACACAAACCAGTCCTACTTGAAACGGTCCTAGCGGAGTCTTTCAAGGTTCAGGTCTTAGTGCGCGATTATGTTAACTATATGTCCTCAATTGAATTTAAGGGGCACACATAAGCAGGCAGTTAATCTAAATATATCTGCAGACGACGCAGAACTATAAAAAAGGATAATAGGCCCACGTGTCATGCCAGTGTCTCCCAATGGCCATAGAAACTTATTATGTGGAGTTCAACACAATTAATTCCATATAGATCAGGTTCGGAGAAAGTAAAATCATCCCATATAACCAGTACAAGTTAAGCGACGCAGTATTAAACCCTGCGAAAGAAAAAGATCTTGCAAGTGACCATAACAGTAACCTAAGCCCAAATGATCATAAAATAAAAGTCCATAAAATGCTAGGGATCATTGCCAACGTGAAGATGCATTATTATATGATGGACGAACATGTGGTAAAGATCATTACAGCATCATAAATCCCCTAGTCGAGAGTGCAGTTATTGGTATGTAGTCCACATTTAAAAAGGAATGTATAGACAAACTGGAAAGTACAAGGAGCGCCACAAGATGGGCACCAAACTGTAAGGGATATGGGCTACGAAGAAGACTACAGCAATAGGACTTGCCTACTTTGGACGAAAGAGTGACTTGATTATGCTGTTCACTTGTACAGTAAATTGAAGACGACTAAAATTTTGAACACAATGAGGACGAGAGACACCGTAAAACAAGCGTAAAGATTTTTAACAGTGTTTAATTTTCTAAACAGAACTATTGAAATATGGATCTCCTAAATAAAGGGGTGTTTGCCAAACATGTGCATCAATTTAAATAGTTATACGATAATTTAAGTACATCAGGCGGAAACCATCTGAACTTAGCTCTTCCTCCCGTATTGAACACTAGGTAAGACCCACGCATACGCACACACACACACTTCCCACACACACCCACCAACACACACACACACACACACACATATATATATATATATATATATATATATATATATATATATTATATAGATATAATCTATGGTAGATATATATAGATATATATATATATATTATATATCTATATATATATCTACGCGTCATAAGAGAAGAGCGCAGACGATAGCGATCGATAAGAGACGCTAGATATCTGTATATATATTTCATCTATCCTATCTTTTTACGCGTATATACATAGGAGAGATAGCTTAAATATATATAATATTAATATATGATATTATATATATATATATAAATATATATAGTAGATATGTACATCCCTATCTATGTAACGCATGTGTAGTTTTGTGTGTGTGTTGTGTGGGTGTGTAAATTGAGTTTCATTTTCATTGTGCTGATCCTCCTATTCACACACAACACACACACACACACACACATGTGTCACCTCACACACTACACACACCACACACACACTCACACCTCACACACACACACACACACACACACCACAACACCACACACACACACACACACACCCCACCACACACATATATATAAATAATATATATATATATATATTATATATATATATAACTATATACCCATTTTTATCTAGTAACAGTTTGTGATTATATTAATTTACTAAACACATTTTACACACAGGCTTGAACAATCTGCGGTCGCATCTCCAGTGATGCTATCGCCGCTGACACTTTTCGATGATACGCAACGGTTTCGCCCTTTTATCCCCCACGTAACACCTAAAATCCCCCTTTTGGGGGCGGGGGCTGGGGTTTCCCCGGGTGCTCCTTTGCCTCTCCTTTTTTGCTTTATGGTGACGCGAAACCGTGGGAAAAGGGAGGTTTTACAGCAGGGGCTCCCCGGGGGAAACCACCCAAGCTTCCATTGCGTCCGAGCGGGGGGCCCCGGGGTGGTCGGGGCCGTTGCAGAGATTGATTTTTTTGATGTAGAACTCCGCCTCGCCATATCTTTCTTCCTGTTTTATCAGCTTTTCGGGGGCTAAAATGTTTGTGGGTTTGGATCGAAAAGGGAAATTTCCCAAATATACAAGACGTATAAGTCGTTTGAGTCACAATCATCCGTTTACTTGCTTATTTAAAAAACCTTTTTCTTCTTTTCTCTTTAATAAAAGGTCGTTTCGTAGAACAGGGGTAGAAAAAATAAGCATCTAAATGAAAAACGTTTAAGCATATTTTCCTGGGTTTTTCGATAAAAGCGCTTAAAATTTTTTCTTTTAGTACTGTGGCTACTGTTATTTTTGTTTCTCTATTTTTTTTTTTTTTTTTTTATTAATGCGTTTCTATTTTATTTCCCTTACTCTTGTCATTGATATCTAATGAAAGCCATCATCACATCATCAGTATTTTTCCTCCGCATGGGCGTGCAGAATTCCCATTGTTTTTTTTTTCTCGGCC
>NW_023654626.1:0-4529 GCF_015228065.2 Penaeus monodon
ATACCCATAGTGTGTGTGTGGGTGTGTGTGTGTGTGTGTGTGTGTGTGTGTGTGTGTGTGTGTGTGTGTTTGTGGGTGTGTGTGGTGTGTGAGTGGGTGTGTACATATGGAACCTGGATAGCTGGGGTTACGAGGCTGTGCGGTTTGGCGGTTTGTCTTGCTGAGATTCGTGGTCTGACATTTGATAGGAAAAAAAGGTAGAAACAAAGAATGGTCGTCCCTTTTGGGTTTTGGGGTTTAAATTTTCATGTGAGTAAATCTACACTCACACACATGTACATGTTGCGGAATTATATTTCATTTACACCTACTGGGTCTCACTTTTGTACATCTGGCAGCCCTTCGATGTAACATAGAATAAAATAGTACTTTTATGAATAAAGCGAAAATTGTGTTGGTAGGTATAAAAGACCCAAAGTGTATTAATATCTATTTTTTTTAAACTACGTAAGCCAATTCATCTTTACTTTTTTCGAAAGGGTGATAACAAAACATATAGTACTAGTTATCATTGATTTTGTGTGGGATTTTTTCAAATCGAATGGCAACCCACCTATGGAGGTGAGTGGCATTTCCCCTTTCTTTCAACACAGCAAGAAATTAGTTATAGGTGCATAATCTTGAAATTGAAAATGCTTCAGCTCTATAAGTATGGCGGCTGTATAAAAATAAAATTCTTCAAATTTGCTGATCCCTTTTCAAAGGGGGTTTTTTCGTAGCTCACCTCTAGAAGCGGCTTATCGAACTAATGGGTGACTTTTTCTTTTCGCCTGTGTGCGTGTGTGGAATGTTTATTAGAAATACGAAGTCAATATTTGGTGATGAGTAGCTAAATAGTATGTATAATTCTTTTGGGCTTATTCTTATGTTTTTTTTTTATCTTTTTTTTAAATCTAAATCTTTCACTGTCCTTATTCCACAGTCGTGGCGTTTCTCTGAGACCCGCATTCGACCAGTTAAGTGAGAAAATACAATACTACTGAGTGGTTCCAAGGAGGGTGAAAAACAAGTCTAAAATCTTACCCCCATTACATATGCTGTAGGGATACCTGATACCTTGAAAAAAGTCTTGTTCAATATAAACAGGAATTCAAACTCGCACTCACTTTTTCTGACACGTATACATTTTAGTTTCCTTGTATTTCTCACTGCATGTTTACGATAAAAAACTTATTTTTTTGGTGTAAGGAAAGTCATCTAAACGCTTTTTTGTTCACCCAGAACTTTAGTGGTTTGAAGAAAGAGGAACCATCTAGAAAATAAAAAAACACACGAAATCGTACATTTGATCCTCTTAACAATAATGATTCTTCATTAAATTCTTTAAATTTCGCGAGTAATCTAATATATGCTAAACAGAAAAGAAATATGTTCGCTGATATATATGTCATAATGATATATCATAAATCTGAAAACGAGCTGCCAAGCTAAAATTGTTTTGTTTTTTTTAATTTGGGACGCAAGGAAATCTAAAATTTGGGCAAATCGAGGCCGCATCACTGGATGAGGAAAGCATTTTCTCTCCCAGTGAAATAACCAGAGAGCTCGGTTTTCTCC
Source organism: Penaeus monodon (assembly GCF_015228065.2). NCBI lineage: Eukaryota > Metazoa > Arthropoda > Malacostraca > Decapoda > Penaeidae > Penaeus > Penaeus monodon. The sequence continues at coordinate 1,558 of NW_023654626.1, forward strand.
CGCTCGATGGTATGCAGGTGACGAAGGTGGAAGGAGGTCCACCCTGAACGACCCCCCTCGTTTCCGGATGCCCCTTCACCAATGCAGCAAAAATTTCATATAAAGACCTACTGCTCCCGCTAACAACCGCAGGGGCGAAGGAAACGAGGACATGCAGATGGGATTCATCACAGAACGTTATTGGAAGCGAGGTTGAACAAATGACAGTATGGAGAGCGCACGAGAAGCTCAGTTGCTGGATCAGAGATAACAGATGAAATATCCTTTTTCGATTTGTTCAATTTTGTATAAAGATATTCATTTTAAAAAATGTATAAAGGTATGAAGGGGAAAATGAATATCTTCACAGTACAAGAGATGTATTTAAACCCGGGTTTCGTTATGTCTTCGTCAGAAATCATACATGAAAGAAATTACGGAGATATATATATCATATGATTATATCCATTATCACTCCGCCCACAGCGTAAAAAAAAATCTGATTTTTGTAATTGGCTTCTTCCTCAGAGCACTGGGGATTTACAGCCCTGAATTTCTTGAGGATGAGGTTGCCCATATAATTAATTCTTTCATGAAAATAATATCCCGAGGCTTCCTGCTAAACCTCGAAAGAAGGCGGAGAATATACTCGCAAGATCACACCCTGCACCCTCTCCTTTTAATGTTCTCAATATTACCCCCTGTAGCATTTCCCAGGTGATCAGCAGATAATTCGGCAATACAGTGAGAATCGCACATCCGGGGAAAGATACCTAACAATACGTGACAGAAAGCAGCCATAAAACAACCCTAACAGTGGGTGTATATCGCATACCCTGCAGCAGTGCGATACAGGATACTTGGTGAAGCGGGCCGTGGTTTCAGCACCAGGATCAGCGAAAATCGAGCTGACATCCGTCACCACAGGACTTCCAACGCCATGGTGGTACATGTAGATTTAAGCTGGACATCTACCGAACTGGAAGGAAGCAGAGTAGTCCATGGAGGACTGAGCAAATAAAAAAGAAAAATTATGGGAAACTGCATACATCGCGATGGAGTAAAAGTCAACACAGTTTTCGGTCAGGGCAGCAATTATACGAACAACGAGTGGGAGGTCACGTTGTCAGGTGTTTCGTCAGCTCATGTCTGATATATATATATATATATATATATATATATATTATATATTATATATAATATTATATATATAGTATATATATTATATATTTATATATACACACACACTGTAATTGATGTTGTATTTCTGACGAAGATAACCGGTCAAATACATCTCTTGTATTTGAAAATATTCATTCTCTTTCATACCTTTATATATACGTATATATATATACATATATGTATTTACCCCCAACACACAAAACATGCCCCCACCAACACACACACACACACAACACACACACACACACACACACACACACACACACACACCACACACACACCACACACACACACACACACACACCACACACACACCCACCCCACCCCCCACACACACACACACACAACAACCACACACACACACCACACACACACACACTACACAACCCCCCAAAATAATTATATATATATATTATATTTTAATATTTATATATATATATAATATATATATTTTTTTAAATTTTTAATATATACTTTTATTAATATTTATACTTTTATAATTGTGTTGGATATTATACATTATATATTTATAAATATTAAAATTAAAATATTATATATTATAAAAAAATTTATATAAAAATTTATATGTGTTTTAAAAATTTAATTTTCTCATATTATTATTGTTACAAATGTATTTAGGGTGGGTATGATATAATATTTTATTATGTTATTTTATATATATTAATATTATATAAATTATTATATTTTGTGTTTTGTGTTGTGTGTGGTGTGTGTGTGTGTGTTTGTGGTGTTGTGTGTGTTGGGGTGTTTTTTTGTGTGTTTTAATACTATATGTTATAATTTTTTATATATTTATATATAATATATTATTTTTTTATATTTATACATTTATATGTGTGTATACATTATATTTACATACTAGTATTATATGACATATTATTATTTATTATTAATATTATATATATATTAATATGTTATATATTATATATATATTATATTTTAAAATTTTTTTTTATATATATAAAAATTTTATATATATTTTATTAATTTATATTTTTTATTATATATATATAAAATATATATTTTTTTGTGTGTTGTGTGTGTGTGGTGTGTGTTGTGTTTGGGGACGATGTAAATTTATTATATATTATATAATATATTATATATAATTTATATATAATATTTAAATTTTTTATATTTTATAATATATTATTTTTCCATTATATTTTGAGTATAATCAAAATATATATAATATTTTTAAAATAATATATTTTATATTATATTTAAAAAATACATATATTATAATATTATATATTATATATAAAATATATATTATTATATTATCTATATATATACAAAATTTTTTTATATTATTTTTTAATATTTTTAATATGTATTATTATAATTTTAAATTCACTATGTATGCATTAGAATAGTGTTTTTATGACCACCCACGTGTGGGTGTGTGAAAAATATATGCTAAGTATTTTCTAAATTCCGAGAGAGAAAGCAGACGTCTGAAAAACAAATGACACAAATAGATATATCACAAAAATGAAAAATATAAAAATTAGCCAAAAAATTAAAATTTCTTCGGTTTAGCAAAAGAAATAAAGAGAAATCCTTTTAAAAATGAAAAGGTTTTTCGCGTTTCCGCACCGCAAATACTGAATATTTAAAAACTTTTCCAAAAATTTTTTGGGGAAACGTCAATATCTATAAAGTACATAAAAAAAAAAGAAAAAAGAAAAAAACAATATAACATTTTAAAAATATAATCATCCCCAACACCACCACACCCAAAAAAAAAAAAAAAAAAAAAAAAAAAAAAAAAAAAAAATATATATATT
>NW_023654627.1:0-4529 GCF_015228065.2 Penaeus monodon
TATAGCCTTTGGAGGTTTCCAATTTTCCCTTCTTCTAAGATGGCAAGAGTTGGCTCCATGCCCATAATCCTGTCACTGGAAGCACCACATAGAATAGGGCGCATATGACATTACCTTGAGGTGGTGCCATGTTAATTTGACCGATTCTGGAAGGACTAATGTTTCAAAAACTAGAAGAGCTGGTGTCGAGTGTTTCACACATTCAACTTTCTTTTTAAAATGTTTTACTGCCACTGTCTTAAAATGCAACATTTATGCAGGGAGTCACTCTCATTGGTGACGAAACTTCAACTACCAAGTTCCAAATCTCGCTATGGGGTGATTCGAGGACCACGTTGATACATCTCAACTATCATATGAGGAGGCACTTCTAAAATATCAAGATTCATGATAGACACACCATCAATGGTCCTCACCATAAGATATATTTACCAGGTAAGATACCCCTATTGGATTGAGGACTTTTCTCCTTACCTGGTAGGGAAAGGTTACAGAGTGACATTTTTTTTTTTAAGTTTAGTTTAGCCTAGCTTTGTTGAAGGTATACAGATTATAATTCTTCCGTCTCCTTGCCCACTCCCAACCCACATGAAGTCCAACGAGGGGAAGCAGGGGGTTTGGGCTTAAATACACCCAATAAGCCACTCTTTCTCACCCTCTCCTACAGGGGTTATGGGGAAAAAATATTTCCTCACTATCAATGTGGCAGTCACGTGACATATGCAATGCCGGCAGGGCAGTCTCTGCTTGACTCTACTCATATCTGATCAGCCGATTGACTTGGCAGGGCCTTGATTATGCTACCCGTCTTACCGGAATAGAGGACCAAATAGGTGTTACTAGCTGCAGGTCGCAGCATGCAACATCGGTCAACCTCCAGGACTCTTGTCTCTAAGCAATACGGGAAACCCCACGCAAACACACGTAGGAGAGTCCTCCTTGGTCCAAAATGGCCTTGGTGCACCGAGAAGCCTTTTGTTTCATCCCTTGCTGGTGACCCGCCAGAATGCGTAGCCCTCTGGTCCGGCTTACAAGGTCATTGGGTCCTCAAGCCTCCACCCCACCCCACCGCGGAAAGCGGCTCCCGTTAGGAAATATTTTGAATTGATATGCAATTTTATTCTAGGATAACAGCATGAAATAGAAGATTAAGTAACTCGAGAGGTGTTCATTAAGGAGTAAGGGGAAGGCTAGCTGATTTCAATGGTAAAATGTAACATTTTAGATATATCATCTGTGGCGATATATATATATATATATATATATATTATATATTTTATATATATATATTATATATATATATATATATATAAATATATATATATATTTTATATTATATATATATATATATAATATAAAATTTTAAAAATATTATATATATATATTTTATATATATATGTAATACACACACACACACAAACCATCGGGCGGTCGATAGACTGTTTATACTATCCGCTCTTTACTATCTATCAATCAATATCTACCTTTTACCTCGGCATATCAAAACATAGCTCGTAAAACCTCCCTTCCACTAGAAAAGATATACATGTGTCCACAAAACACACACGCCCCGACACGCACGCACGCACGCACGCACCACACACACACACACACACAAACAACAAACACACACACACACACACACACACACACGCACGCACACATATTATTCAATACAGATAAATAGATAGATAGATAGATAGAGAGAGAGAGAGAGAAACTGACAGACAGAAAAACAGACAGTGAGGGAAAGAGAAATAACAATTACTATGGTTGTACAACTTTCCATCAATCGCATATATCGAAAACATTCATTTATAATGTTCTGTTTACTGTGAGCATGCTGTCACTTGATGGATTACATTATCAGAGGGGGTCTCTGTCTGTGTGTACAAGGCCTGTTCTAACCACACAGAGTTTTCAGTCATAGAGCAGTGCTTTGAGTAAACTTTCATTGAAACCAGCAATTCGCACGAAACATCTTATGCCGGAGTCATTTTAGGACATGCTCAAACGTACTTTGTCGGGGGAACATACAAAATCAAATAACTCAAATTATAAAGGAAAATCTAAGTTTGAATTCTAACAGGCAATTTCAATATAGATCTGCTGCAACATTGACAATTGTCTGTACAAGGCGTTTCATTCACTTCCCATTCCAAACTGTATTTCTGCAAGCCCACGCGAGTTCGAGGTCCTTCCACTGCTTTGGTCTATCATGTGCGGACGAATGATTTAGCAAAACGTCTTACTTCTGGTATTGTCTATTTATATGTCAGACTATTTCCCTTTTCTCATATTTGATATCAAAATCAGTATATGAAACACACGCAAAATTTAGACTGATAATAAAAAAAAACAATCATCACAGGTTTAAGGGAATTTCCTGTAGTATTCAGTCAACTTAAACATAGTATATGACAATTCCTACTATAATATCCTAGCTATTGTTATATGTAATTCATATTATTTTTCTTTGGAATATAAATCAACTAGCAAAACCTTCTAAATTAAACATTGTAGTTGGTATAAAACATCAACGAGAAGAACAAGATGAAACAGCAGCAAAATGGCTTTTCCCAGTATCTTCCTTTTTCTAAAATGCATGCGTTCCAAACTGCAAGTCCTTTATCCCACTTCACCATTTTTTCTTACACTTTTTCATCGTTTTATTGGTCGAGTCCTATTGTGCATTCAGATACTTGTTTACTGCGACACAACAGGACTTCTGCAAAGACTTTGGCAATTAAGGAAATGTGCGCAGAGCAAGTACGGAGGACAGGAGGGAAAGGGAAGGGGACCGCTGGGGAGGGCACACGCATTCACGGAAAATGCACTGCCCCTCTCTCAAGCACGCATACACACGCAAGAAGAAAGAAATAATTATAACAAAAAATAATAATAAATAAAGGAAATTGTTAATAATAACGATAATAATAATAATAATAACAATAAATGAATGAATGAATAAATAATGAAATAAACACAACACTCCCCGATAGATTAAGATAAAGCTAATGAAAAACACAAACAAACTGGCCAAATCTCTATATTAAATTCATGATAAAAAAAGATATTTGCCAATTGAAAATAACGAAAGGCCCCGATTATCTGTAAGCAGTCAAAATATGCATATAAGGTAAAGTTCAATAGTGTTGCCTCATTCCCTTTCTGGATATTTCCCCGTTTTTCTATTATTGGAAATACAGCAAAAAAAAACCAAACAAAATGTCCTTATTATTGTGTTTTGCGGTTTTTCATCGTGAATACATTAATAAATACATTAATATTCAATGAGTATTGAAAAGATAATTATTTTCCTCCGATTGTTCAGTGCGTTTTGTTTCCTTCACGAATCTTAGCTATCAATTTAAAAATACTGATTTTAGTATAATATGTGATGCTTAATAGTATTATGACTCATAACTTAATCAATACTGTATTACTCCTGTCATTATTACTACTTAGGCGTTTTTTTTTTTTTCTTCAGCAGTAATAATTGTGTAACTAATATCGTGATTTTGATAATTGCGATAATAATGATGATACGATAATAGTGATTATGATACTATGAAATGATGATATTTTAAATAATAATATGAAATAATAACAACAATATTAATGAAGTATGAAAAAACAAAAACAATAATAACAATAACAAAACAACAACAACAATAATAATAATAATACCAAAAAATGATATGATTTAAAGATAATAATAATGATACTAATCATCATCTCATCATCATCATCATCATCATCATCATCAAACATCACATCATCATCATCATCATCATAATGATGACAATGATAAGATATGAGCACCACCCCACACAATCACGCACGCACCGCACACACACACACACACACATACACACACCCCACACACATACATACACACACACACACACATACATACACAAAACACATGTATGTATGTATATATACATACATGCATATATATATATATATATATACATATATATATATATAATATAATATATAATATATATATTTATATATATAATATAAAAAATTAAAATATAATATATATATATATATATATATATATATGTGTGTGTGTGTGTGTGTGTGTGTGTGTGTTGTGTGTATGTGTGTATGTGTGTTATGTGTGTGTGTGTGGGGTGTGTGTGTGTGTGTGTGTGTGTGTGTGTGTGTTTTGTGTGTGTGTGTGTGTGGTGTGTGTTGTGTGTGTGTGTGTGTGTGTGTGTGTGTGTGTATACACACACATATATGTACATTTATTATATTATATATATTATATATATATTAATATATAATCTATATATAAAAATATATATATACATCGATATATAATTTCTGTCTACGAGGGGGGGTTCATATGCCTTCCGTCCACCCTCGCTCCTCGGCGGAGGTTGAGCCTCGTACGCCTCAAGTCGCTCAAAACCCGTTTCATCCCCTGGGGCGGTGAGAAAGCGCGCACAGAAACGGGAAGGCACTAGAGCATCCCGCTCGCGGGGCTTCGTTTCTTGTTGTGTTTTAATGTT
>NW_023654628.1:0-4529 GCF_015228065.2 Penaeus monodon
AAAAGCTTCGTCTCTGTTTTTTGGGGGAAAAAAGTGAGTCAAACCGGCATGACGGGAAAAAAGGGAAAGGGGAAATAAAATCAGTCAAAGGAAAAATTTTTACTTTAACACACCACACACCACACATATTGACTTTTTCCCACACATGCACACACACAAACACAAAACCCCAAAACCCAAAACACAACACCCACAAAACCACCCACACACACCCATATATAAAAATTTTGTATGTTGTATTTATAAATATTTTATGATGTATTATATATATAATATTTTAAAATTTATATATAATATATATATATATATATATTTTTAATATATATTATATATAATAAAAATTTTTTTTATTTTTTTATTAAAATATTTTAATTTATTTTTATTTTATTTTATATATTGGGTATTTTTAAATTTTAATTTTTATATATCTTTATTTATTTAAATTATTTTTTATTTATATAATATAATTTTAAAAAATTTTAAAATTAATATATATTTTATATAAGGGGGATATATATAAAATTTTTATATATTATATATTGGGTATATATATATTCAATTTATAATTTTTTTAAAAATTATTATTTATTATTAATATAATAATTTAAATAAATAAAAATTTTATAAATAAGGGATTTAAAAATTATAATTATTAAGATATAAAAATTAAAATAAATTTAAATATATTAATAAATTTATATTAAAAAAAAATATATATATATATTAATATATATTATATAAAATATATATATATATATATATAAAATTTTAAAGTAAAAATTTTATTATATAATATTTTATATATACATCATACATATATATATACATACATACATACATTATATTAAAATGTGTGTTGTGTTTGTGTGTGTGTGGGGTTTGTGGGTGTGTGTGTGTGTGTGTGTGTGGCATGTGTTAAATGACATATTGTTTGTGTGTTTTGTGTGTTTTAATGTAACTTTTTTTCCTTTAAAGACGTTTTTTACCCCTTTTCCCTTTTTCCTGTCATGCCCTTCGACTCACTTTGCCCCAAAAACACAGAGACGAAGCTTTTTTACGTAACCTATCATATATAATAAGATTTTTATAGACCGTTCTTTTATCAGTCTTTTTTACTACTATACAACCCGACTTTTTTCATGATATAGTTTTTTACACAGACAGCGTGACATAAACCGAACGAATTATTTTAACCCTTTTAATACGTTGACCATAACCAACCGAATCATTTATGGACTGTTTCCAAACTCCAAAAGACATTCGTTAAACTTGATGAGGTCTTCTCTTTGTTGAATGATGATAAAAGCATATAAAAGTCTGAGTGTGATTTAGGTTCAACATTAATTTCGCGAGATTAATATTAGTACTGTTCTCGTGTGTGTGTGTGGTGTGTGTGTGTGTGTGTGGTGTGTTGTGTATGTGTAATATATATATATATATATATATCATAATATATATATATATATACATATATAGAATATATATATATATATATCTGTGTGTGTGGTATGTGTGTGTGTGTGTGTGTATGTGTGTGTGTGGTACATATATGTTATATTTATGCAGATATACATATATAGTGTGTATGTGTGTGTATCTATATATATATATATATATATATATATATATATATATATATATATATAATATAATATAATATATATATATATATATGTATATATGTATGTGTGTATGTGAGAATGTATATATGTAATATTATATATATATTTATATATATATAATATATCTATATATATATATATATATATATATATATATATATATATATATGAATGGTAAACACTTTCCTGTGTTGATACTACAGTAGAAAAACCGACAATGCAAAAACTAGATATATTGAAAATGAGACTACATTTACGAATCCACTGAAGAGGAAGAGAGAGGAGGGGGTATAAAAGAGAGAGAGAAGAGGCAACGCAGTAACACGCGTCAGGTGAGGACAGACGATCGGAAGCAAAAGGAGGTCAAGTCAAGTCGAGGATCTGGCGGGCTATGCGTCGGGTGGCCGCATACGGGAGAAGGCGGAGGATGTGGGAGGCGAGGAGACTATCGGTAGGAGAAAACTCGCTGTTCAGGTTGAAATTAGGCAACAGCTAAATTAAGGAGGATTCCAACAGTCTGCGGAGTGGATATCAGCGGAAGGAAAGACAATCCGCACCCCTGACCAGTCCATCTGATGGCCTGTGTCCCACTGATGCAGAAGAGGATGTTGTTGTGTCCCCTGGATACAGCATACTTATGTTGAGACAGACGCTTAGTGAGACTGTGCCTGTCTCGCCAAAGTACTGCTTATCACAGGAGGCACAAAGAACAGCAATGGCGGCCAGCTTCCTCGAGGTAGAGGAAGGGCCGGTATGTACCAGGTTGCGACGGAGAGTGGTCACCTGGCGAAAGACCAGCCTGACTGAGAGGGTAAAGAGGGCGACGGAGAGAGTAGATCTCCTCAGTGTAGGGCAGGCTGAGGACGGGCAGGTGATGAGTCTCTTTAGGAGAGGAGTCGTGATAGAAGGTACGCCGTGCCCTGGATAACGCGACGTCGAGAACATGACGAGGGCGCGGAGGAACAGCGAGGTGGCAACACCTCTTTTTACTGGAGAAAAGGGTATGAGAAAAATGTTGTCATACACTAGCATAGGGGTTTCCGTTATGGGGGAAAAGTGGCAAAGCGTGAACTAGGGGGGTTCCAAAAAAGGGGCCCCTGTTGAAACGGATGGAAGGAAAAGGGGAAAATTTACTGGGCAGAAATCTGAGAAAGGGGCAGGGGCATGAGGCCAAGAACAAAAACATACCTGACCAGACCGGGGGCGGACAAGGAGATGGAAGGAGAGGCTCAGCTGAAAAATTCCAGAACAGGGTTTTCCAAGACTGGGGAGATGGAGAGCTCATACAATACCGAACGTCTAAGTAGAAGCGGCCCAGGGAAAGGGTTAGTTCCACACTCAACGGATCCTGAAGGAAGACGTCTTGGGCAGAAGGGGAAAAGGACCTCTGCGGGGAGCCTCCTCTGAAGGAAGCGGGACGTCATGAAAAGGGGCCTTGGTGAACTGGGAGTCAACTCCAAGCCATCATATCGCCGGCGATACTCCACGGGACCGAAGGATGAAATCCCGAAAATGCGGAGGTGAGGGGGAGGAAAATGCCAAAAAGGGGATGAGAGACTTTTCCTCTGGACCACAAGAGGGGGCGTCACAATCCCCGGGGGGAAGATGGGGCGCAGAGCCGCCGGCTTATGGTTTTAGGAAGCCCTAGAAATGAGGGATCGAGTTTATGACCTTGAACCTTTGGGAAGATTCGCCTTCGAAAAAAAGGCTCTTCTCTTTTAGGCTAGGTGGAAAGGGACAAAAAGCGTTCAGGGGGGCGATGGTCACAGGTGCTAGGTAAGGGTTCATCCTACATGGAGCGATACCGTATCTCTATCCTTTTAAAATTTTATAAACCATTGTAAATGTATACCACCATAACATAATTTTTTTATAAATATATATAATAATATATATAAATTATATATATATATATTATATATTTTATATATACAATATATTATATATATATATAATTTTAAAATATATTATATAATATTATATATTATATATAAATATTATATTTATATATATATTTATATTTATATATAAATTATTTTTTAATATATTATATATTATATTTTTATTTAAATTTATATTATATATATATATATATATATAATTATATTATTAATGTGTGTTTGTGTGTGTGTGTTGTGTTGTGTGTTGGGGGTGTGTGGTGTGGTTTTGCCCCGTAGGCTAAAATAAAATAAAAACCGGCGGCAGAGATGATAACAAAAAGGTGAAAATAAACCAAAAAAAACTCTGTAATCCCTTTGAGATTCTCGTACTTTTTTAGCAATCCTGAAAAAGGAACTTTTTGTTTTGCCGAGCCCTGGGGAAAGGGGTTTCATATACTTAGAGTCGACGGGATTTGGGGAGAAATTGGAAAAAGGGGTAATCGACATAATCCAAACGCATAAACACCCCACACACACACCACACACAAAACAGATATATATATATATATATATATATATATATTAATATATATATATAATTATATATTATTATATATATTATATTGTATTGGTGTGTTGTGTGGGTGTGTGTGGTGTGTTTGTGTGTTGGGGGCAAAAAACAGGCCTCTGACTGTTTGTCCCTTATTCGTGTGTAAATACATAAAAGCACAATGACTTATGTGTGTTTTTCCCCCCTGCCCCTTGCGGAAGGGTTACTGGTTTTAAACCCCGCGATCAGGATTTTTTTACTTACGAACCGGCTTTGTGACCTTCCATTTTTGTCAGGGGAAGGGGGGGGGGGGTGTTTTCAAATTTTCCCCTTTTTTTCAAAATCTTTTCGGCTTGTGTTTTTTGGGAAAAATTAAAAATTATATATTAATTTATATAAGGATTTTATGTATTTCTGAATATGTCAAAAAATAGTTTCTTTTTTTTTGCTAAATCTTTTTTTATTTATTTATATTTT
>NW_023654631.1:5000-12500 GCF_015228065.2 Penaeus monodon
TGTTTTATTTTTAAAATTTTGAAAATATGAAATAAAATAGGGTCGAAATAAATTTTTAAAAAAAAAGAAATTTAAGATTTATTTTCCTCCAAAAATTTTTTAATTTAAAAGTTTTTACTCGGTTTTCCCCCTTTTTTTTAAAAAAGAGTTTTTTTTTTTTTTTTTTTTAAAAAAAAAAAAAAAAAAAAAAAAAAAATTTTTTTTTTTTTTTAAAAAATTTTGTTAAAAATAAAAATATTGTTTTGGGGTTTTTTGGGTGGTTTTTTGGTTGTTTTGTTTTGTGTGTTTTTGTAAAAATTTTGTAGTAACCTTAAAATTTGAATTTTTAAAATTATATGGAAATTATTTTTCCCCCCCAAATTTTTAAAAAATAAAATAATAAATAAATGTAATAAATATATTTATAATATATATTATAATATAATAAAAATTATAATTATAATATTTAATTATTTAAATAAAAATATAAAAAAAAATATAATCATAAAAATTTTTAAATAATAATAATAATTTTTTAATAATAATAAAAATAACAATTTTGTTGGTTTTGTGTGTTTTTTTTTTTTTTTTTGTTTTTTTTTTTATTTATAATTAATATAAAAAATTATAATATATAATAATAAAAAAAAAAAAAAATTTTTAATTAAAAAAAATTTAATAATATAAAAAAAATTTAAAAATAATTTTTAAAAATGAAAATAACAAAATAAGGGTTATATAATAATTATTATAAAAATTTTATAAAATAATATTGGGTAATAAAATAATAAAGAAAAAAATGAAAAAATAAAATATAATACTAAAATAAATAATATAAAATAAAAAAAAACAAAAAAAATTTAATATAATATAATAATAATTAATAAAAATTTAATTTTTAAGTTTTTATTTTTAATTTTTATAAAATAAATATAAATAATGTAGCATTTTTGAAAAAATAAATAAAAAAGGAAACTTTTAAAATAATTAAAATAAATCAATTGCAAGAAAAACAAGTAAAAAAGAAAGTGCCGGGAAACAATAAAAAAAAATGATTTCCTGAAACAAACATTTAAAATAATTTATTATAAATTAAAATTAATTAATACCCCCTAATAAAATAAAAAATAAAAATTATCAAAATAATTTAAAAGAAAAAAAAAAATTTTTTTTGTTCCCCCCCCTCCTTCCACAACCAAGCGCCTGGGCAGCCCTTTATCCACAGGGTCTCCTCAGTCCAAGTGGCCCCGGAGCCCACGCGTCCCAAAACCCCACAGGGGACACCTTTGCGGGACACAAATAAACACAAAAAATTTTTTTTTTTTAAAACTTTTCCCCAAATTTTCAAACAAAAGGGGGAAACCGTTAAATAAAAATCAGTTTCGGGGAAACACAAATTTTTCATAAAGGGCGCCGGGTCCCAAGGGGGCGCAAAGCGTCCCCGGGGTTCCTCCGCTCCCGCTCCGCCTTGCGCCCTTTTTGCCCGCCCTCAGTTCACATGCCCGCCCTTTTTTCATTTCTTTTTTCCAAAGGCCCCCCGGGGCCACCCCCCCCCCTTCCGCCCCCTTTGTCTACATACCTCCTGCCCCAAAAAAAATTTAAAAAAAAAGTTCCTGGCTTTAAAACCAACGCCGGTCATTTTAAAAAAAAAACCCAAAGCGGTTTTTTTCGGGGGGGGGGGGATTGGGGGGCCTAATTGGAAGGGGGCACCCAGGGGGAAACCCCGCTCCAAAGATGGCCCCTTGGTCCTTACTTGGCAACCCCTCCCTAAAAACCGTTTTTGGGCAGCCCCTCTTCCCTATGGGGTACCTCTTCCCCAGGGCCCCCGGATAGTTCCTCCTTTTTAAAGCCACCCGGGGTTACCCGAGGTTTTTTCCCCCCGAATTCGTAGGTGATCAAAAGGGGTCCATGATGGCCCCCCCCACCAACCCCAACCCTGTTTCCCCGGGGACGACTTTTCCCCTTTTTCCACTTCCCCAGGCCAAGTTTCCAACTGGCCGCCCCCACCCAAAGGGGCCCCGGGGGAAAGAAAAAACCCACCCCGCCCCCCCTTTTTACCCAAAAAAAGGGAAAAAGGACCACCACTCCCTTCGGGGCTATCGGAGAAGTTAGCTCCCAAAACCTGTAACTAACCCCCCCCTGGTCCAACGGTTCCCCCCAAACGCTACGCCATCACAACTGCGGGTTTTATGGGCTCCACGAGGCCCTCTACTCCATTTTCCTCTTGACAGTCACCCGATTCTAGACTCTGTCCGGGGGCAAGGTGCATCGCTCGGCCGAACTACCTCTGCACAGCCAACCTCTGGAAGCAAGGGCACTCTTCCCCGTGCACCCTCCCGTTTTTCCCCCCAAGGTCGAATATCCCTTCTCTGCGTCAGATAGTAAAGGGCCCCAGCAAGCATTTGCCGTCCAATCGGCCACTACCCCGGGCAGCCACTGCACCGTGCTGCCCACACCATACAACCTCCACGGGCCCCTTGAGTTTCCACAATGCCCCGTGACCCACACAGTCCTGTGGTGCGTCTGGTTTCGCATAGTGGCCAACATATCGGGCCGCACAGGGCTTCCTCCCCCGTGTCCACGTCGGCTTCCCATCTATTGAGCCCTCCACCTGCATCGTTTTGGTTCGTGGCAGCTTCCCCCAAGTGGGGGCCCCGGGAACCGAGGCGGTGGGGTTTGGGCCCCCTTTCCACCTTCCGATTTTTCCCCCTTACCACTTTCCTTGCCCTGGGACTCACTCGGAGGGTGACCATACCTGCCACGTCCTTCAGCACGCTGAAGGCATCAAATCTGCCCCGGGTTGAGAGACATGTTCTCTGCTCCCTCCGACACCGACTACTCTGTCCCCTTTCCTCTCCGCAGCCCCAACACAAGCCTTGGAAATGCGGGGGCTCCCCTTTCCTCAATGCTACCTTCTCCACTTTAGCCTTCTAGCCCCAGAGGTCATGGCAGGATAGCAGCGGGCCCACCCACGGGTTTGCCTTCAGGAAGCCTCGAACCCAAGCCCTCGCCACGCCACCCGCGGTCCCCAGGTGGGGCCTGCTTACATAGATTTGCAGCTGCTGGTCCCGCAAAGCTCAAAATGAAACGCGGGCCAACCACGACATCTCTTCCGCACCCGGGACACCTCCTTTTCCACCCTCCAATCCTGTGCCGCTGGGAAGTTTCCCACGCTCACATCCGCTTCTTCAAACGGCCCATATACCTCGGCCTGGTGGTGGGGCCCAAAAAGGGGTTTCAAAACCTCCCTCAACCGCCAAATACACTACTTATAATAATAAATTTAAAGAAGAAAAAGAAAAAACAAAAATAATAATAAACAAATAATAAAAAAAACCAAAGATAATGATAAAAAAATAATAAAATATAATAATAAAATAATAATAATTAAAACAATGGTATGATATAATAATAATAATGAAATATAATGATAAAGACATAATAAAAATAAAAAATAATATGATAGGGATAAATGATTATTATTATTATCTTATTTTCAAATTATTATTATCATTTTTTATTATATTATTATTTTATTATTATTTCATCATCATCATCATCTAAACCATAATAATAATTAATTAAGGTGGTCTTGGATGCTGCTCTCGTCCTCTCCCCCTCCCGCTCTGGCTGCCCTGCTGAAGGGCTGGTCGGGGGCCGTCCCTTTTCTGTTTTTTTTTTTTGTTTGATTGTTTCTTTTTTTTTGTTTTTTTTTGTTTTTATCTAATTTTTTCCCCTTTCACTGGGTTTCCTGTAATTGTTTTTTCATAAATTTAATACCGAACAGCTTATGAACTTTTTTTTTATTTGCTTTGTCCCTTCATATTTTTAAAAACATTCTGTAAACTTTTAAAGGGCCCCGTTTTACGTCATTTTTATCTTGATTTTAAGGAAAAGTCTATACTTTCTTAATCTTTTTGTTAGGCACATTGCTTTCCTTTTCTAAAGTTTTTTTTTTGTTTTTCATTTTTATCTTAAACCCCTTTTTGTTGTTTTTTAAGTAAATTTTTTTTAATGGAAAAAATTTTTTTTAAATTTTCCCTTTGTCTGACCCAGGCAATGTAAACAGAAGATTTTTTAAACTAAAAAGTTTTGGGCCAAAAAGTCAGCGAGCGTTTTAAAGTTCAATTCTCATTATAAAACCGGGATTGTCGCCATATTTTAAGCGATCACAAAAGATAATAAACTAAATACCGACGTACCCGACATTTTTGTTTAGGAGCTGGGAAATGATCATAAAACTTTTTATTTAATAAATTTTAACTCTTGGTTTAATAAAGAAATTGGCTGGTATTCTTTCCCTTTTAAATTTTTTATAGAAGGAAATTTTGAGTGATCTTTTAGTTTTTTTCGTATCTTAGCGATCAGACCCGGGGTTTTTTCTCCGTATCTAATTTTTTCTTTCTAGGTTTGGGGAAACCTTTTAACCTTCCTTTTACGCCTGATTGCTGGGTTTGTCTTTGTTTTTTGTATAAGGCCTCCAACAGACTTCCACTTTGGCTCCTCTTTTTAGTTTTCTATGGGCATTTTAGCTTTTCACATGCCTTCCATTTCTTTTACTTTTTTATTTTTATTTTATTATCAAAATTTATATTTTATTCTGTGGTTGGCTGAAAATCGTAAAGATTTTCCGCGGAAAAAACCCTATAAATTCACCAAAGCTACAACAAAAGGGAAATTTAATTAACATAAAAACTTGATGAAATCCCGGGGTCCCCGGTTAATTATTTTCTTATGATAATAATGATATAAAATATCGTTGATAAAAATAATAAAAATGAATAATAATAATACCAACAACAACCAAATGAAATAAAATTAAAATAAAAATATAAAAAATAATATAATATTATTATTATTATTATTTTTATTATAATGATAATTATAAAAATATCATAATGATAATAATAAAATTAAAAATAATAATAATTGATTAAAATTTATATTCTACTACCACTACCCTCTACAACTGAAATAATAATAATAAAAAAAATGATAAAAACAGCAACAACCACATAAACCCCTAACACTAACCTAACATAACATTTAAAATAAAATAACAATAAAAAAAACAATAAAAAAAAAAAAACAATACAATAACATAACAAAAAACAATAAAATAATAATATATAAATAAAAATATAATAATATAAAAATTAAAAATTAATAAAAATAAAACAATAATAAATAAGTAATAAAATAAAGAATAATATGACGCAAAAAATGACAACATTGTGTAGTAACATAAAGATATAAACAATAAAATCAAAAATGAAAAAAGATTAAAAAAAATTTAAAAATAATAAAATAATATTTTTTTTTTTTATGCTCAAATAAAGTATACTTACTTTGGGTGGGTCTCAGAGCTTTCCCGTAAAGAAAGTAACTTGTATCGTGCATTTTTTTTCCCAAATAACATGTTTAAAGGTTCGTCCACGCTCTCTTTCCGTATCGCTGTAATTCCCCTTATTTAAACGGGTATTTTATCATTTTAGGGAAACCAAAAGGCCCTTGACTAAAAAGGGTTTCTGGTTCCAACAAAAATTTTGAATTATAAAAAAGCATAGATAATATTTGGGGGGAGAAAAAGTTGGGGTTTGGGGAAAAAAAACGAGACGAGAGAGACAGAAAAAGAGAGAGAGAAAAAGAGAGGGAGAGAGAGAGGAGAGGAGAGAGAAAGAGAGAGAGAAGAGGAGGGGAAGAAGAGATAAAAAAAAAACAACGGACAACGACGGGGAAAGGACAGACGAGAAGATGCATATGTCGCTGGCACCGCTCCAAATATTCCCAAACTTTTCACCGGGGATTTTCCATCTAAATTCCGTCACGCAGATTAAAATGGCATTCCTCATTTTTATTCTCCTACGTAGATAACACGTTGGATACCATATGGACAAATTTCATCTTCGTAGATGTTATATTAAAAGGTAAAAGGACCCATTCGTGAACTGTTTAAAATGTAAAGAATTATGTCATAAATCATTTAATCTTTTTAAAATGGAATAAGGGTTACTCTCAAAAGACCAAAAAGGCTACCCCCACAAAACAACACCCCAAACTGTTATCTACACGTCTTAGCCCTTTCCCGCTTTTAAGTAGTGTCAGTCATATCCGGGGACGATAATTTTAAGTTCATGAAAGGTTTTTTCGCGAATAGTCTGATTTCCATGTGGGAAAAACTAAAAGATAAAAATAATCCTATCCGGCCGGTCAGCCTATTTTTTAATACATTTTACCGTTTTCCCCCCTTATGTTTTTGTTTTTTTTGATAAATTTAACCAAAAAAATAAAATAGATTCTTGACGATTATGGTTTTTAGAACACGAAGAAATTAAAAGCCTCAGTATTACAATGATTCAAGATCGTTTAAAAAAAAGGGGTCGCCGATCGCCTCTGTGTGCATCTCTTGAACGAGCTTTAATTTTACATATAAATAAGTATTAATAACATAAAAATCCAAAAAAAAAAAAATCCCGCATGTGATATTTGCATGCAAATTTTAATATATATATATTTTTTTATATTCTCAATAAAATTTCATTGTCCCTTGGACCCTCAAATCACCCCAAAATGGGCCAAAAGAGGGTCTTTTGACCCCTTTGGTTCTGGGCATTATTTGAAAAAGAATGATGTTAAGGTATGCTGCATTCACTAATCATCACCAACTTTTTAAGGGCTTTCGTCTTAGTGAAAAAGTAAATTGAGTGTCCGTTCCCTCCTGTTCAACTTTATTCTTGCAAAATTTTGTATTTTTATTATTTTTATTCACAACCTTTTTACCCATTGCTTTGGGTTTTCTCGCCTTTTTAAGTTTTTGAGTATAAAATGAAATAAACAGATAATTTACTGTCGTACCCATTTGGGCCACGCGTTATTTTTCCCCAAAAGTTAATTTACGTGAAATCAATGTATCGGCTTATTTCATGATTTATTAAACCCTCAGATGACAAAATAGAAAGAAAACGAATGACAAAATGCATGAAATCTGCATGATACACAAAAATTAAAAAAGTAATACATTGCCCCGTGTATTTGAGTTGGGGTGTAAAGCATTCATGGGGAAGAGCGTTCTTTTTTGTCTTTAACCGGGGTATGCCCCTCTCGGGGACAATGCAGAGGGGTATTCCGGGACAGGATTGAAAACCAACTTCCTTGCCTTCTCGGGACCGCACAACCCCTTCGGCATAGCCGCTAGTATTCCGGGGCGCACGTCGGGAATTCTGAAACGGCCGACCTCCGTGACACAAAATGCCAGAACTGAAAAGGAGTGGTCGCCTTGTCGTCTGATGGCTTCATTGTCACGGTGGATCTAGACAAAGAAACTGACACTGACGCCCTCGAACAAAAGCCGAAAAGTCACGTCGAGTTCGCGCCGTCAGGGCACGGGAAATGTAGGGCCTCCCACGGAAGTCCTCCCCGGCCACGTAAAATCAGCAGTTCTTCGGATCCTGGATCGGGTGCCTCCGCCCGCAGTACGGATCCCGGGGGCCGAGCAGCTTCGTACTTGTTATGCATCCTCCC
>NW_023654631.1:17500-29854 GCF_015228065.2 Penaeus monodon
GTGGCGAAGGATGGTGGAGAGTCCACGGCTGTTCAAACATGAGCATACCGTTTATTGATGATTATATATATATATATATATTATATATATATATATATATATATATATATATATATATTATATTATGTTTTTTGGGGGTGTGTTTTGTACACATGCTAATATATATATTTTATATATATATATATATATTATATATATTTTATTATTTTATATATATATATATATATATTTTATATATATATAATATATATATATAATTATATATATATATAATATATATTATTTTTATAATATATTTAAACCCCACACACACAAACCACACACACACACACCACACACCACACACACACACACACACACACACACACCACACACATATATATATATATATAATATATATATATATAAAATATATATATAAAATAATATATATATAATATTATATATTATATATATATATATATATTTATATATTACTATAAATAAAAAGATATATATATATATATATAAATTATTATTATGCAACCATACACACTTATATATTGGCCACCCCATTTATATACTTATATATACTACAACATAATATGGCTATACATAAGCCTATTTCTGTAAGCCATTTACCAATAGACCACATGGCTGTTTACCACTTGGCTCCAAATCCCCAAATAGGAACTTCGACCAGCGGGGGCATAAGATGATAGTTAAACTGACCTCGCCTCAAACCCGACATTTGTGTCAGCGCCCGACGAGTAAGGTCCGGCCTAGCCTTCGGCCCGGGCGGGTGGGCCTGACCTGACCCCCGCCCACCATTTTACCCATAGACTATTGTCTCTTTGTGTTCCCTTACTGTGCTGTACTCTTCTCAATAAGATAAACCCATTATGACCACATCACTCCAACCGTCAAAACCCTTGTACTAGGCTCAAAACCTTTTCATTTTATGTCATATACATATACTACCACATTCATCATCATAAGGGTATCTCATGTTTGAGCAGCGTGGACCTCCCACCACCCTTTTCGCCACTCAACGGGATCTTCCCTTTTTTCTTTCCACTTGTACCATCGACAGCCCCAAATTCTTTGATTTTTGTCGCTCGTCTTGTCTTGGGTTTTGCCTTTTCCCTGTTTTTCATCACCTCCCTTTCAGCAATTTTTTTTCTAAATACTTTTACTTCTCTCACTGCCAATAAACTTTTTTTCCCTTTTGTTCAATGTCCAACAGCCACACACACCACACATATATTATATAATTAATATAAATATATATTATATATATATATTAATATAATATATAATATATATATTTGTGTGTGTGTGTGTTGTATTATAATTTAATTTCATATTATGTGTGTAATAAAATGTTTTTTTTTTAAGGGTAGGTTCATGTTTGGGCCGCCGGGGTCCAGCATAACTTATTGTGTTTTCATGTTTATGATTTTGGGGAGTAGTCCGGTAGGGCCCCCCTTTCCTTTCCACGGAATTCCGATGTTACCTTTTTTAGGTATCATTCTTCTTCTACCCGGGCTTGGACCAGCACTGATTGGCGGGCTTCCCCCACCAGTGGCTAGGTAGGCAATCGGGTGAATTTCCCTTTTCCCAGGGAACAACGCGCCGCCGGTGACTCAAACCCCTCAAACTCAATTGCCGTCGTGCAGTTTGAGTCCCGGGGTAACCACTCGTCCCCCGCGGCCAAAATTTTAATTGTATGGTGCATATATATATATATAAATATATATATATATATAATTATTATATATTGGTGTGTTGTGTGTTTTGGTTTTGTGTGTGTGTGTGTGTGTGTGTGTTGTGTGTTTGGGTTTTTTGTTTGTGTTTGTGGTGTGTTTGTGTTTGTGGTGTGTGTTGTGTGTGTGATGGTGGGGCGTGGGGTTGGGGTTGTTGTTTAAAGTGTGGGCATTAAATGTTGTGTATATTATTATTAATATATTTATATATATATTTTATATTTATTTTATATATATATATATATATATTATATTTTATATATATAAAATTATATATATATATATATATAATTATTATATAAAATATGTATTATAATTATATAATTTTTATATATTATATATATATTTTTTATATTAAAATATTTAATATTTAATATAACATGTTTGTGTGTGTTGGTGTGGTTGTGGGTGTTGTGTGTGTGTGTGGTGTGTGGTGTGTGTGGGCATTAAATGTGTGTGTGTGTGTTTTTATCTTTTTTTTATATATATTTTTATATATATTTTTTTACATGTTTGTGTGGGGTGGTGTGGTTGTGTGTGGTGTGTGTGTGTGTGTGTGTGTGTGTGTGTGGTGTGTGTGTGGTGTGTGTGTTTTGTGTGTGTGTGTGTTGTATGTGTGTGTGTGTGTGTGCTGCGGTGGCCCAATAGTTAAGCTCGAAATCAACCTTTTACGACGCAATTGAGTCGAGGGGTTTGAGTCACCGGCGGGGCGGGTTTTCCCTTGGCGGGAAATTCAAAACCCCGATTGCCTACCCATCCACTGGGGGGCCAAAACCAACCCAAGTCAGTGCTGGCCCCCAAGCCCGGATAAAATAGGAGAATGATTACTAAAAAGGTAACCCCAGCACTCTCCGTGGAAAGGGAACCGGGGGACCCTACCCTACCCTCCAAGACCTCACACATGAAAACTAAAATTAAGTATCATACTTGCCACGCGGCTCAACATGACCTACCTTTTAAAAGAAATTGTGTGTGTGTTGTGTGTGTTGTGTGTTGTGTGTGTGAGTGTGTGTGTGTGGTGTTTGTTGTGATATAAAAATGTTATATACATGTGTATTATATATTATATATTATATATATTTATAATTATAAAATTAATTATATATTTATTTATAATATATATTTAAAATATTATATATATTATAATATATATATTTTTTATATATATTTATATGTTTTGTGTGTTGGTAGGGTGGTTGTTGGTGTTGTGTTTGTATTTATACAAACATATTTTTAAATATATATTATTTTAAAATTTTTTATTTATTTATGTATATTTATATATAAAAATTATTTTTAAATATATTTTATATAATTTATATTATATATTTAAATTGTATAAAAATTAATATATATAAAAATTATATATTATTTTTAAATTTTTATTATATATTTAATTTATATATATTTTTTATTTTTAAATAATATTAATATTATTATATGTATTATTATATATATATTATAATTTATTAATAATATATATTTATTATTGGTGTGTGTGTGTGTTGTTGTGGTGTGTTTTGTGTGTGTGTATATTTTTATTATTATTTTTTTTATTTATATTTTTTTATTTTTTTTTTATTATATATATAATATTTTATATATATAATATTTATTATTTTTTTTTTTTGTGTGGTGTTTTGGTGTGTGGGGTGTTTGTGTTTTATTTTTTTTTATATTTTATATTTATTTAATTTTTAAAAGAGGAAGGAGAGGGGGGGGAAGGGAGAGAGGGGGAGAGAGAGAGAGAGAGCGAGAGGGATGTGTGTCTTTGGCTTTAATATTTATTTATATATATTTATTTTTATTTTATTTTTTAAAATATATTTTGGTGTGTGTGGGGTTGTGTGTGTGTTGGTGGTGTGTGGTTTTGGGGTGTGTGTTTTGTATGGTTGTGGATTTGTTGTGGGGGTGGGGGTTTTATGGGGGGGTGCTTCTGCTAAAGGGTGTTTTAAGCATTTTTGGGGGGAGCCCCGCTAGTCTAACGCTTGCGCGCCACCCTGCTAGTCTATGCAAAAAGGGTAGCTCTGCAAAAGCCCCCCCTGCCAGTTCACAGCCTCTCCGTCGTTGAGACTTATGCATGCTTCCCGTGGCACCAGGGATCGGGGCACCTTGGGGCCCAAAGGTAAACTGTGGGGGATTTCGGAGCGGAGGGGGGCCCAAGGTCAAGCCATGGCTCCCGCGTGTGATATGCCCTGGTCCATACTCCCCTTTTCCCCCCTTTGTCACCCTGGGTAATTGGGTGGCTTGGGGGAGGTGGGCCTTGCACCCCCCTTTTCCCCTCAATAACTCACCACAAAAACCCAAAAAATGGATTCTGGGGGGGGGGGAGGGGTGCGTCGTTCCTACCCATCAAGCGGGCAGGCGTGAGTCCTTTTTGGAAAAGCAAATTTGGGGGCGCAAAATGAAACAAAGTTACTAGTCCCCCCTGCCCCCCGGGCGGGTTCCAAGCCACCATGGGGGCTTGTGGGGCAAAGTCCTGGGGAACCCTCCAGGGGGCGGGGGCCCCACAGTTTGTTGACCCCCTTTTAAATGGGGCATGTCGAGGGGAGTGGCAGAGGGGGGTTTACACCTGGAGTGACTGTCTGGGGTTTAAACCTCAGGAAAGCATCCAAAGTGCTTGGAACCCCCGGTCCTTGCAACGGGGAGCGTTTACCTCTGCTATCAAATGATTGGAGGGGGTTGGGAGTTGAAGTGGCTGCCCTCTAGGGGTAGAAACCTGGCACGCATTCAGTAGGATGGTACCCTACTCTGGTCATGCGGAAGGGTCATCCCTCCGGGGAGTACTTCAGTATTTTAGGTAACTGGGTTTTATGAGCGTATTTGACACTGAGATTGAAGCAAGCTTTTGGCTTATGTCTCTTTTTTGTTGTGGATGCTCCATTGTGTTTGCAAACTCATGTGAAAAAGGCTTCTACGCCAAAATCCATCCATGGCAAAATTGCTCCCACGAATACTTCACTGTTTTGCGCGACTTTAAATGCGGTATCCAGCTTGATCGAGCGCTAGAGATGTTTCTCGGCCCCCATTCTCAGGGGCTATCCCAGCAGCAAGAACAGCCTCCTTTTCTGGGGCTTTCTAGGGCCCAGAGAATAGGACTCTGGCTCCTATATCAGCGCTCTAAACCCCATCATGGGCTGGGATGTGTATGGGGACATGGCCAAAGGAAAACAAACCCCATTTTTTGTTAGCTGTGATGGAGGACCTCCAACTGTAAAGTTTACCGGGTTCGTGGTACGACCCCTGGCTAGTAGTGGTTTTCCCTACAGGGCCATTCAAAACTCCCTTTTCCCCCAGTGGCCACTCTAGGGTTTTCACTTGGAAGACGAGTAAGGGGAATGTCCCATGGTTCCCATGCTGTCCCCTGATCATTCACAAAAAATTATAACCTGATGGGCTCATTTATTCTGTGGGCGTTTTTCGTGTGAAAAACTGGGAAACACTCAGGGGTCCATTGGCAATCCTTTTAAAAATTTGGGGGGCCCTGAAGTATGTCCTTGGGGTCGTTGAATGGCCAAACGGGCTTTCGTTGCTCTTTGTGTGTAGGGCTTGGGCACTGGAGGTTGAAAACCATTTCTTGGTAAATACCCTCACCCCTGCCTCCACCCTAGAAACTAAAATCAAAATCCTCTTCACAGATACTGTAGTCCACTCATGGATGGGTAAACACTCAGATCAGTTGGCATTCGTGATTTGGGCGAGTATTTTTAGTATTTTTACCCGGGAGACCCCCCCAACATTAGTTTGGATGCAGTGGTATCACATACCTGTGCCGGACCCCCCCATCATGAGGAACCTCCTACCCAATGGGGTTAGAATGGTGATTTTCAGCTGAATGTGGAAAGCCCAGGCTTGTGATATCCCTGCTGAACTTCGAAAGGCTGGGGTGAACTTATGGCTCAGGGGTTGCAGCAGTCTTAAGTGCCATCTGGCATCGGTACCATTCCCCCCCGACCCGTTTTTAAGGGCATGATCTCCCCCTCAGAAAGGGGAAAGGGGATCGTTGGGGCGTAAACAATACCGTGGGGTTACATTGCTCACTTTCCTGCAAGTTTTTGCCCACATTCTTCTGAAAAAGATCCGTGACCCCTCTAAGGCTCAGAAACCGAAGCAGTCTGGTTCATCCTGGGAAAATCCACAATATCCGTATTCTGCACTTCGAGTAAATTTTGGAAGCCCTCATGAGTCGGGGCTGGGTTGCTTGCAGCCCTTTATCAAAACCCAAAAGGCATTTGACTCAGTGCTGGAATTGCTTGGGATTCTGAGACCTGGGAATCCAACAAGATTATTGGCCCATAGCAAACCTTTTAAACGGTACGAAAGTGCGTAAAATGTGGTGGGGCCTGTCAAATTCTTCCCCGTTTAAATTTAGGGGGGAGGCAAAGGGTGTTTCCTTGCACCAATTTTTCATGTGGGGTAAACCCGGGGAATATCAAGGGGCTCAGACCTTGACTTTGCCAATGTGTTTCTATCCTTTTGATCACTGGGACGCTCTTGTCATTTTTGCAATAAGGGGAAGCCCTTGGGCCCAAAATCTCCTGCCAGACCAAATTTAGAACTTCGGGGCCCCTATTCATTGTCAAAGCTTGTGGTGAGGACACTTAATCACAGAGGCTTTGCATACCTTTGGGAACAAGTCCCTATCTCTGGTTTTCAGACCAAGAAGTCGTAACGATGGTCAACAGACCATGAACAGATAAACAAGATATTTAAATGTCGGTATCTATGCAAAACCCAAAGCTACATTCTTAAAGGATTTGATACTCCAGTTTTGCTCTATGGAACAAAACCTGGACGCTATCTAGTCCCTTTGAAGTCTCTCTTGATACCTTTTGTAAAATCCTGTGCCGGATCATGGGGAAACGTTGGCATGCCCATTTTTCCCAAACCAATGGCTGCACAATAGACTGACATAAAGGACTGTTACTTGCATAATCCGGTTCCCCAAAACCCGCTCATGGGCCCCTACATATATATTATATATATATATATAATATATTTTATATATATATTATTATATATATATAATATTTATATACCCCTGGGGATGACCCTGCCCAAAAGGTTGGCTTTTTGCAAGACAATCCTGGGTGGGGGAGGAGATGTCGGTACTTAGAAAAGGGACCAAGCTACATTCTTAAAGGCCTTGATCTGCCAGTTTTGCTCTATGGAAGTAAAACCTGGACCTATCTAGTGCCTTGGGTCTCGTTTTATGTCTTTTGTAACAGTCCTGCACCAATCATGGTTACAGTTGGCTGACCATGGCCCAAACCGATGGCTGCACATGAGACTGACATAGAATGTTACTTGCAAAACCCGGGGTAACCAAACTCATGCTATAGGGGCATTGCTCGTTTCCTTTGGATGACCCTGCCCATCAGGTTGTCTCTTTGCAAGACAATCCGGGTGGAAGGCCCATGGACACCCGGGAAGTCTATTTAGGCGCTCGACAGATCTGTCGCAGATATTAGAGATGGGCCTGGGCCCCCCCGCACGTTCCCCTCTCTCTCTCTCTCTCCCCCTCTCCTTCTCCCTCTCTCTCCCCTCTCTTCTTCTTCTCTCTCTCTCTCTCTCTTTATATAATATAAAAAAATTTTAAATATATATATATAATTAATATATATATTTATATATATTATATATCATAAATATATATTTAAAATTGATATATTTTTATAATATATATATATATTTTATATATTATATATTATATATATATACATATTATATATTTTTAAAGTACACACACACACCTACCCACACCCCCACACACCCCCACACACACACACACCACACCACACCCCCCAACAACACCACACACCCACAAAACCCACACCACACACACACATCCCATACCACACATACACAACACACACAAACACACACACACACACACCACATATATATATATATATATAAAATAAATATATATAATTATATTAATTTTATGTAAATAAATTATATTATTATATATTATTTATATTTATATAATATATATATATAATATTAATATAAATTACAATAATACATATGCGGATTTATGGTGTTGTTTTGTATTATATATATTATATATATTATTAATTTAAATATATATATATAATATATTTATATTTTTAATAAAATATTTATATTATATAATTAAAATATATATATAACAATATATATTTTTTTGTGAAAAATATTTTCCATACATATATAAATTATATATATATATATATTATATTAATATATATTTTATAAAAATTTATAGATATATATATTTTCATATTTTTTAATATTATTATGTTGGTAACAAAACTTTATTTTTTCCCTTGTTCTACGGATTAAAACTGTCCTTCCTCAAGACGTTTCCCTTTCAACAACGTAAAATTTCGGGAAATGACGCGTTGCTCGTCTCAAGGTGCTCAATATCTTCGTCATCTCTTTTCCCTTTGTACACCACAACACATGTTATTTGTGTGTGCGTCTGTGTGTGTGTGTGCGTCTGTTGCGTGTGTTGGGGTGTGGTTTTGTGTTGTGAGGTGTTTTGTTTTTGTGTGTGTTTGTTGTGGTGTGTTGTGTTGGTGGTGGTGTGTTTGTGTGTGTTGTGTGTTGTGTGTTTTGTGTGTGTGGGGTTGTTTGTTGTGTGTGGTGTTTGTGTTGTGTGTGTGTGTGGTGTAAAACATTACACGCATAATTTTTTTTACACACGCATGTTACGTGCAGTTATGTCCCATGAAATGCAATCCATCTTTGTTAAATCTCGTTTCACGCAAAGAGCTGCGCCACGAAGCATCACACCAAAACACTGTTGCAAGAGGACAATTAAAAAATTCGGGCCAAAAAATAGAAAGAAGGAAAATAAACCCAGGAAGAGAGGAATTGACTTCGTCTTCGCTCTCCCCTTTCTTTTCCCTCCCTCTCTTCTCTCTCTCTCTCTCTCTCTCACCTCTCTCTTCCTCTTTCTCTTTCATTTCCTCCTCTCTTCCCCTCTCTCTCTCTCTCTCTCTCTTCCTCTCCTCTCTATTTTTCTTCTCTCTCTCTGTCTCTGTCCCTCTCCTCTCTCTCTCTCTCTCGTCCCTTTTCTCTCCCCTCTCTCTCCTCTCTCTCTTCCCTCTCTCTCTCTCTCTCTCTCCTCTCTCTCTCTCTCTCCTCTCCCCCTCTCTCTCCTTTTCTGTCTCTCTGTCCCCTCTCTCTCTCTCTCTTTTGTCTCCCCTCTATACACACACACACCATACCCCACACACACTCTCCTTTCTCTCTCTCTCTCCTCTCTCCTCTCTCTCTCCTCTTCTCTCTCTCTCTCTCTCTCTCTCTCTCTCTCTCTCTCTCTCTCTCTCTCTCTCTCTCTCCTCTCTCTCTTTTCTCTCTCTCTCTCTCTCTGTCTCCCCCCTTACACACACACACACCAAAAACACCCCACCCCTCTCTCTTTTTCTCTCTCTTTCTTCTCTCTCACCCCTCTCCCTTTTTCCTCCCTCTCCCTCTCTCTCTCTTCTCTCTCTCACTCTTCTCTCTCTCTCTCTCTCCCTTTTTTCGTCCCTCTGTCTCTCTCTCTCTTCTCTGTTCCCCTCTATACCAAAACACACCACTACACACACACACACCTCTCTCTCTCTCTCTCTCTCTCTCTCCTCTATCTTCATCCTCTCTTCTCTCTCTCTCTCTCTCTCTCCAAATCTCTCTCTCTCTCTTGCTTTCTGTCTCTCTGTCTCTCTCTCTCCCTTTTTCTCTCTCTTCTCTCTCTCTTCTGCCCCCTCTATATACACCACCACAATAACACAAAACACACACTCTCCTCTCTTTCTCTCTCTTCCCCCTTCTCTCCCCCCTTTCCTCTCTCTCTCTCTCTCTCTTCCTCTCTCCTCCTCCGTCTCTCCTTTTCCCCTCTCTCCTCTCTCTTCTTCCCCTCTCCCTCTCTCTCCTCCTCCCCTCTCTCTGTTCTCCCCTCTACACACCACCACACCAAAACACACACACACACACACACAACACACCCCACACACACACACACACACACCCACCCCCTATATATATATATAATAATTATTATATATATATAATATATATATATATAATATATTTACATAATATATTAATATATTATATATATATATTATATTATTAATATTATAATAATATATTATATATATATATTATTATTAATGAAAAACTGTAGAAATTTTTTATTTAATTTTTTTTGTCTTTTCCATTCGTGAAACCATAGGCCTTTTCCGTTTCCCCCCCCCACCCCCTTCCGGGCCTTTTCTCCCTCATAGCAGGGTCCTCCCCCCTTTCCTACCCACCCCCCCCCCCCTCAACTCTCCCCCTTAACACCTGGGGTCCGCACGTTGGTAAAATAACAACTTATTTCCAAAATTTTGTATCTATGGGGGGTTATCAAGTTTTTTTTTTTTTTTTTGCTTTTCTTTGTTCTTGTCCCTAACAACAGTTGTCGCGCTTGTGAATAATATCCGTTTTTTTTATGAAATTTTCTGGTCCCCCTCTCTCTCTCTCTCTCTCTCCTCTCTCCCTGTCGTCCCCTCCTTCCCCTCTCTCTCTCTCTCTCCCCCCCTCCTCTTTCTCTCTCTCTCTCTCTCCCCCCCTCCTCTTTCTCTCTCTCTCTTTTTTTTCTTTTCCTCTCTCTCCTGTGTGTGTTTATGTGTGTGTGTGTTTGTATTTGGTTGTGATGTGATGTGTTGTGTGTCTTTATATAACATACCTTTTACATATGTACATATATATATATATATTATATTATTATATAATATATATATATTATTATTTTATAATAAAATTTTTTTGTGTGTGTGTAGTGTGTGTTTTGTGTGGTGTGTGTGTGTGTGCTGTGAGGGGTGTTGTGTGTGTGTGGGGTGGTGGTTTTCATATATATATTATTTTATAATTTATATTTTATATTATATATATATATTAAAATATATATATAATATAAAATTTATTTGTATGTATGTTGTATGTAATTATGTACACACACAACACCCCAACACACACACCCACACACACCACACACACACAACACACACACCCACAAACACACACACACCCCCAACTCCCTCACATACCCCAACACATTACACACAACCCACACTTAACATAGCAAAGTCTATTTCTGTTACCATTGGACCAAGTGGTGTTTTCCAGTGGATCCAAAATCCCCAAATAACCATCACCACGGGGGGATACAGGGTCTTTGTCTCGTTTGCCCTGGGATTCGTGCAACAGCCAAAACCGGTTGGTCGGCTTACCCCTTTCCCTCCTACGGGGGGGCTGACCCACACGTGCACCGCGCAGGGGTTTTACCCTTTAGACAATCGGGGAGTTGTCTAGCGGTTTTTCACCCCCTTTACGTGTTTTTGGTCCCTGCCCCCCATCGACAAAGGAATATAGCCTTTTACAAACTGGTGGCAGGAAAAAAATCCGCTCGACCGCTAAAAAAGACAGTGAAAAAAAAAAAACCGTAATACATGTTGGCCCCCCTTTCTATTATTTCTTTTCCCTTTCCTTCTTCCCCCTCATGTTTAGCCGTTTTTTTTTTTTGGGGGGGAAAAAACCGCACTTTTCTTTTTGCTTGGGGTCGGTCGGTTGGGGTCTTGACCGATACCTTTTCCTTTTTCCGGCAAACCTAGGGGTTTAACCATGCATTCAAATGCTCTGGTGCACTTCTATCGGCGCTAGAACGGAGCCGTAACGCAATCTTTAAAAAAATTTATTAACTGAATATCGTTACAGGATTGCCATATTTCCCCGGTTGCTGAAGCGTAACAGTCTACGCTCCGTCGTTTGAAAATAGGTACAGGTAAACCAAAATTATTCTTCGTCGGCAACTTTGAGTCAGTGGCCCCCCGTTTCTCCGTTAAAGAACTGGGGTTTTCGTTAAGGTAACCCCTTTACACACAACACTCACCCACTCATCCACGCAGGGCAAAAGACCCTGAAAATTTTATTTAGGTTTGGTTCTGTCTTAGGGGCCGGGGGTAAGTTTATGATGTATCTCTTTAGCCACTTTTTTCATCGTGACTTGTGACTTTACATATGTACAAGTTTTCTTTATTTTTTTCTCTGTGAAAAACAGTGGTTCAAAAAAGCCTTGCGGGTTGCAGTTGTGTAAAAATGGTGGGGGTGGGTGACCGGACGAGATGTTTCCCCCCAGGGTGGTATCTGGTTTTTTCTGGTGGGGTTTTTTTTTGAAGGGGTTGAGTTAAAGTTGTCGCGCTTCTATGGTTTATTACAGGGAATAGGTCAGGCGGGCAAGGCAGGGGACCGCCTGGAGGCAGAGGCGTCCCGACCTACCCCCTTGTGGCTACGACGGTCTGCTTAAATTTCTCAAAAATTTCTATAAAAAACTCGTTTTGAAACATACCCCTAATGAAAAAAATAAAAAATTTGAATGAACAAAAATTCCCATACATATGGGCCATGGGGGTTTGTGGTGAAGGAAAAAAGGGTACCTTATATACAGTTGTTGTAAGAACGAGTTTGGTGTTGACTAAAAAAGGTTAGTGATAAGGGGAAAAAAATTGGGGAGTATTTTGCAAACATAAAAACAAAAAAGATAGCGATAACATATTTTGATTCGAATAGCTTTTTCGATGAAAATTTTTAGTATAAA
>NW_023654632.1:0-4527 GCF_015228065.2 Penaeus monodon
AAAACAGTGCAATAGGTTTTCTAAAGGTTATTCACAGATTCAGTTATATTGTTTTACTTTCCTATACAGAATATAGTGATGTTTGTTCTTGTACTCCAATGTTGACTTATAAAAGCAATTGCGACTCGGGATAAGATATTTCAGTTTATCATTTTAGGTACAAAGAAAGATTAATAAACAATTTGAACGATAGTACCCTCTCAATCAACCTCAGTGGAAATAATGAATAAAATATACAATTTTACTCACTCTTACATTGTCTTGAATAATTTAAATCTACAGTGTCTGAGACATCGAGACAAATAACCACCTCCTTGGCACATTTCTTATCAAGTGCTAAAAACCTAATCAATTCTATATGGAGGATTACAAATATTGTATATTTTTGTTATGCTCACTACTTGTATCGTATGAGGAATAAAACTCTATTTATTCCCCATAAGGTTTAACTTTCGTCCTGGATATGACATTAAACTGCAACCGGCTATGGAGTTTCGACGTAGGATAATGAGGTTACCAGGTCACCCTTGAGCAATGTGTAATGCCTGTCCTCGAGACTATGAATTACCAGGTTGGCATCTGTCTCACGGATAGGCTACTACTGGAGACAACCAAGAAGAAAAACTGTGGAAGAGAACTGGGCCCTCACCACGTATTGCCTAAGTATAATCATGAATAGTAAATCGCTTACGTCACAAGACAGGCACCGCGATAAGGTAAGCTTTAACTTAGTATCGAAGAGAAGGGAAAGGTGCTTTCATGTTTAAAGTTTTTCTTTCCATTTTTGTGAATATTCGATTGATAAGGTAATATTTATGCTATTAGTGCTAGATAAAACTTTATAAAGCATCAGAACAATAATCTCTTCACTATTCTCTAAACATGATGATAAAAGAAAGAGAAAAAAAGGAAAAGATAATTTATCTCAAGAACATGAGACTTCCATTAAGAAAACAAGATGGAAAAATGTAAAGCAAAAATAATGGACAAAATAAGCATGCACCACGAACTTAACATCATTTAAAATAAGTCCCTCCAAGTTTGAAGTGGAATTTGAAGCTACCAGTCTGGGCCTCCAGTTTCTAGAATGGAATATGGAATGGGAATTCTGGATGGTTCTCAATCCTGGAAGAAAGAAAGAAAAAATAAATCTAATACACTATGACAAAATTTAAGATGGCTACACAGGCAGATACGTCTTCAGTTTCTTCAAGAAAATGTTACTTCTTAGAGCAGTAGTACAATAATTATCTACGCATGTAACATAGGGTCTTAATGTACGGTAACGAAATCTAGCGACGGATTAAGTATATATCCCAGATATAATGACAAACGATATTATGTACACAATGAAGTAAGCAAAACAAAGGGTACAAAACAAACTTCTGTACATGATTTAACTTTTGCACTTGATGAATCCTGAAGATAACTATATCTATTAACACACTTATCAGACCTGCAACCAGTATTATTTTCATTATTTTTGAAAGATATTTTAGATATTTTTAGGTATCCTTACCCTAAATAAACGTTTTTAAAGATGAAGATTTTCCCGTCTCTCCCTCGGTCTAAGCCGTCCAGTTCTCGCATGTCTTCGTCACTCAGTTTGAAGTCGAATATCTGAAAATAAGAGAAAGTGAGAGAAAGGGAAGATGGGAAGAGGGTGGGAAGGAGAGAAGAGAAGAGAAACGAATGAGGGGAAGAAAGAAAGAGGAAAGGAAGGTTAGAGGGGAAAAGAGAAATTAATGGAGAAAAAAGGAAGAAGAGGAAAGAAAGGAGAGTAGAAAAATGAATGAAGGAGAGAGATGAAGAAGAAAGAAGAAAAAGAGAGAAAGAGGATGAATGAAAGAAGAAGAGAAAGAGAGAAAAAAAGAGAAAAAAGAAGGATAAATGAAAGGGAAAGGGGAAGAGAAAGGAGAGGGGAAAAAAGAGTCAGAGGAATAAATGAAGGAGAGAGAGAGAAAGGATTGAGAGGAGATGTGATATTAAAGAAAATGGGAGGGAGAGAAGAAGAAGAAAATAGGTAAAGAGGAGAGAGAAAGTGAAGGGAGATGAAAGGAAGAGGACTGAAAGTAAAGAAAGGCGAAAAAGGAATGAAAGACAGGAAGGGAGGGTGGCTGCGGTCATAAACGCATTCTCAAATCTGTCTATTTGCTTTTTAGAACCTTACCTTAAGCGTAAACTGATGTGTATGCGGAAATGTTGTTATCATATTCTTTGGTTTAATATGATTCTTTCTGATTGAATAAGAATACAGTAATTGTTATATCCACAGAATCATAATAAGTATAAGAAAATAAATCAAATTTAATCCAATGAATGAATGCACGACTAATTCCATCTCTTAGACACACTCCTTTGATTCCGCTGTCTGACGAACCAACCCAGACAAAGCAACATCCTCACCAAACCAAGACTCCTGCTTAGA
The DNA here is from genome assembly GCF_015228065.2 of Penaeus monodon. Taxonomy (NCBI): domain Eukaryota; kingdom Metazoa; phylum Arthropoda; class Malacostraca; order Decapoda; family Penaeidae; genus Penaeus; species Penaeus monodon. Next base: position 2,429 of record NW_023654632.1, read on the forward strand.
ACCCTCCCCTCAAGAACCCTTAAGACTCCTGCTTAGAACACCTCCCTCAAGAACCCTTAAGACTCCTGCTTAGAACCCTCCCCTCAAGAACCCTCGGACTCACCCGGAGGTTCTGCCTGAGGCGCTCCGGGTTCGAGGACTTGGGCACGACGACGACGCCCCGCTGGACTAGGTGTCGCAGGAGGACCTGTGCAGGCGTCCTGCCCAGACGAGCGGCCAACGAGGTCACGGCGGGGTGCTGCAGGGCGGCGGCTGCATGGTCCTGAGGGATGGGTGGGCGTGTATGGTTTTACTGAACATTTAGGCTAACGGATTCATTATTAATTTAAGTACTTATAGCTAATAGTTAATATATATACATACAGTACGTAATGTTTGCTAATACAGGATGAATGTGTGTTATTTTTACTTTACACGATGGTACATATACGATGTTTTTACACAGTGCTTGGTGTGTAGGTATCGTCGAGTAAAGTAAGGGTTAGCTGTAATGTTTCCTCGAGGACAGAGAACAGAATGTGCCTTGCAACGTCGGTGTCTATGTTAGTTTACCCATTTCCCTCTTTTCCATCATTCAGTAAAATGTATTTAGTCCTCCCCCCTACATTATAAAAAAAAAATCCTTCCTTTCTTCTTCTGCTTTTGAAACAACAACGAACCCATAAACCAAAATCGAGGTAAAAGTAAACCCGTGTAAATAAGGGATTATTTCTCACTCATAGTTACGACTTTCTTTGCATAACCAGCGACCTCTCACCACTCGTCCTTATAGGGAGCGCCAAGGGGCCCATAAGCACACATGTAAGTTATGCTTGTGGCAAAGGGCTCGCAACTCCTTCTGCTGGTGAAAAGACGTGAATTTCCCTGGTGGTGGCTGCTGGATACGGCAACCTGCGGGAAGGGCAAAGTTACCCTATAAAAAAGATACAATTATCCTTGATGTTTTGTTAGGGATGCCGGGCATTTGAAAGTAAAAATATTAAGTTTGATAAATACTGTATATCGTATAAGATATATATTGGGAATGTATTTACTCTAATGTAATAACACATAGCAGGTCGTGCTAACCTGTTCAGAGAAATTGAATGTTAGATGTAATGATTATAACAAGGAAAGAATTCTGTAAATTATATATAGTAATTAATATAACATATTCCTTTATATACATACATACATATATATATATATATATATATATATATATATATATATACATATATATATATATATATATATATATATTATATATATATCATATACATACACCATCCCTCTCTGGAAGGGAAAGGGGATCGTTGGGACTGTAGCAACTACCATGGCATTACACTGTTCAGCATACCAGGCAAAGTTCTCACTAACATTCTTCTGAAACGGATCCGCAACCACCTACTGAGGCATCAGAGACCGGAGCAGTCTGGATTACTCCTGGCAAGTCCACAATAGATCGAATACTAGCGCTTCAAGTAATTGTGGAACGCCGTCGCAAGTTTGGTCGTGGGTTGCTTGCAACCTCAATCGACCTCAATAGGGCGTTTGTCTCGGTGCATCGGGAATCTCATCAGGAGATTCTGAGACTCAGGGGAATTCCGACACAGATTATTGGCCTAATAGCTAGCACTTTATACTGGTACTGAAAGTGCTGTAGAGTGTTGGTGGGGTCTGTGTCCTTGCACCAACACTTTTCAACACCTGTATGGACCGGATAATGGGCAGAGCTACTAGCCAAAGTCAGTGTGGAGCAACACTAGGCAATATCAAGGTCTGAGACCTTGATATTGGAGTCACTGGTGGCAGCTCTTGATGCACTTAGCAGTGAGACGAAACCCTTAGGCTAGAGGTCTCCTGGACCAAGACCAAGATTCAGGATTTTGGGGGCCTGTTAGGGGAACCCTTTCATATCTCGGGATGTCAGACCAAGAAGTCAATAGACGGATTGGTCTAGCAACATGAGCCATGAACTCGATCAACAAGAGCATTGGAGATGTCGGTACCTATGCAGAAGGACCAAGTTGCGTGTTTCAAGCTTGATACAGCCATTGCTGAGCCCATTGTTTGATCTGTCAGATGCCTTTTGTGCCAGTCCTTGCGGTCATGGGTAA
>NW_023654634.1:2500-4526 GCF_015228065.2 Penaeus monodon
ACCAGCCCATATATATATATTATATATAAAATATATATATATAAAATATAATTTTGTATATATTTATATATATTAAAATATTTATATTTAAAATATTTTAAATATATATTTTGTTTTATATATTTAAATATACATTATATATATATTTTATATTTTATATTATAGTTATTAATCTTTTATATATATTTATATTTTTTTTTATTACATGTATTTTATTATATAATATATTATATTTTTATATAGATATCTATATAAAATATATAATTATAGATTAATATTATATTATATATAATATAATTTTTATATAATTTATATATATGTATTTAAAATATATAAAATATATATATATTAAAAATATATATTATCATATCATATGTGTGTTGTGTTGTGTATGTAAAATAATTTTATATATATATGGGATAAAAAAATACATAATGCATATATTATATATCCTATTATAATATAATATTATATATTTTATATATTATATATATATAAATTTAAATATAAACATATATTTATATTAATATATTTTAAAATTTTTATATATATTATTATATTTATTTTCTTATTATTTATATAATTTTTATCCCTGTATATTTTATTATATATCTTTTTATATCTATAATATTTATTTTAATCTTATTCATTATATATATTATATATATTATACATTTTTAAAACATATGGTTTTGGGGTGTGTGTGTGTATATATTCATATAAAACATATATTGTACGAGTGGGTTTGAGCATCGAAATCATTACTGCCCCAACGGTAATTTGAGTTCGGGGTTTTGAGTCACCGGGGGCCGCGCATTTTTTCCATTGGGCAAGGAACTTTTACCCGATTGCCTACCTAGGGCCCCTTGGGGGCCAACCCACCCCCAAATCAGGCTGGTCCAATGCCCGTAAAAATAGAGAGGGAATGATTACCCAATAGGGAACCCGGCACTCTTCGGGAAAGGAAAATGGGACCTTCCCATTTCACTCCAAGAGCATACAATATGAAATTTTTTGTATCAATTTGTATCATGCTCTGACCACGGCGAAGAAGGAAAAAGAATATATTTATTGGGGTGTGTGTGTGGTATGTAAAAATTATATATATATATTAAAATATAATAATATTATATATATATTATATATAAAAAAATTATATATGTTAATATGTATTAATATAATATAAAATATAAATTTTATATATATATATTAAAATATAAATAATTATGATTATATATAACCACACACACACAAAAAACACAAACACACCACACACATATATATATACCACACACTCACACACACACAACACACACTCACACACACACTCACACACCACACACAGACACACACACACACACCGCAACAACCACACACACAAAAAACACCAACACACACACCCTTATATATATATATATATATATTAAAATATATATATATAATATATAAAATATATATATATATATATATATATAATTTAATATATATATATGTTGTATTGTGTGTGTGTGTGTTGGTTTAATATATTAATATATATATTATATATTATATATATTATATATATATATTATATATTACCAAAAATACGTGTATATTTATGTTATTATTATTATAATATATTATATTTTTATATTATATTTATATTTACAATTTTTTTTTGTAGATGTTGAAAGAGAATGTTCTTCACAACCCAAAAATTATTTTATTTATAATATATATTATTTTATATATATTTATTTTTATACCTTTTTTAATTTGTTTTTCTTGGTTATGTGTGTGTTTTTTGTAAAAATTTTATTATTATAAATTTTTTTTTTTTTTTTAATTTTTTTTTTTTATTTTTTTTTTTTTTTTTATTTTTTTTTTATTCTTGTTGGGTTTTTTTTGTTTTTTTTTTATTTTTAATTTTTTTTTTTTATTAATTTTTTGTTTTTTTTTTCCCTGTCGCCCCCTCGGGGGGGCCCCCCCGTGGTTTTTAAACCGGGCCCCCCCCCTTTTCCCCGCCCCCCTTTTCTTTTTATTTTTG
>NW_023654635.1:2500-4526 GCF_015228065.2 Penaeus monodon
GCGCTCTAACCTTCGGCCACCGCTCCCCCAATGATAATATTTTATATATAAAAAATTTTTTTTTTTATATTATATTATTTTTATATATATATATTATATATATATATATATATATATATATATATATGCTATGCACACACAATATTAACATAAATATATATATATTTAAAAAAAATTTATAATTATATATATATATTAATTTTCATATATATAATATAAATTTTTGTATTTATGGGAATATATGTATTTATTATTCATTCATAAAAATTATGTTATATATATCCCCCACACCACACACCACACACACACCACCACACACACCACACCCCCACAACAAACACACCACCACACACCGCACACACACCACACAACTCACACACACACACACACCCCACACAACCACCACCACGCACAAACACACACCACACACACACACACACACCCCAAACACACACAACCACCATACATACACACACCCACACACACACACACAACACCACACCACCCCCACACAACACACAACACTACATACACGCTCACCCAACCCCAAAACCACCAAAACACCCAACCACACACAAAACACACACACCTATATATATATTATATATTAATATATATATATATATTATATATATATATTTTGTGGTTTTTTTGTTTTTTTTATATATTTTATTTTTTTATATATATTATTATGTATTTATAGTTAATTTATACATATTATATATATATAAATTATATATATATATATATAAAATATAATATTTATACTCACACATATATACTCACGTTTATATATCTAGATAGATATATGTAGTTAAATTTAAATGTATGTCGTTATGCACACACACACACACACACGCATAGACCACACACCACACAAAACCCACACCCAACACACACACACCACACACACACACACACACACACACAAAAACCCCCACACACAAACACACCCCCACACACACCACACAAAACACACACCACCATATTAATATATTATTAAAATTATTAATATATATATTATTATATTTATATTTTATTTAAAATATCAATTCCACACACATATATGTTATATATAAAATATAATATATATATATATATATTTTAATAATATTATTTTATATATAATACACACACCACACACCATAAAATTTGGGGTATAATATATTATTATATATATATATATATTATTATATATTATATATATAATTTGACACACAATACCATCACACACATACTTTGTGTGAGTATATATAATATATATATATTATATATATATTTTTATTTATATAAATATATAATATACTATATTAAAATTATTGTGGTATATATATATATTTATATAATATAATATATTATAATTACACACACACATATAATATATATATATATATATAAATATAATATATATATATTATATAACTATATTTATTATTAAAATATAATATTTTAAAATTATATATTATATATATCATATTTATAATATATATATTATTTAATAATATATATATATTATATATATTATATATGCACACACACAAAAACACAGTTATAACATAAAAATATATCTATCTATCTATCTATCTATCTTTTAAATAATATAAATAAAATAATTTTAAAATTTTTATTATATATATGTTGTAAATTTTATAAACTATATCCCTGTCCCACACCCCACAAACCACATTTAATATATATAATAATATTAAATATAATTAAAAATTTATATTTTAATTATATATATAATTCATAATTAATAATAATATTATATATAATATTAATAAAATTTTAAAATATTTATTAAACTTTTCATATATATATAATAATATATATATATAATATATATAATATAATTTTTATTAAAAATATTATATAATATATATATATATATGTAAAAACCCACACAAAACACACACACACCACACACAACCTCTCTCTTCCCCTCTCCTTCTCTCTCACACACTAAAACACACCAAACAAAAACACACACACACACACAAAAAAATATATATATATAAAAAAAATA
>NW_023654637.1:0-4525 GCF_015228065.2 Penaeus monodon
TCGTGCAGTTTTGAGTCCGATGCCTACCACTGGGCCCCTCGGGGCTCTACATACAATATTAAAATTATATAATTTTATATATATTAAAATTTTATATATATTAAAATATATTAAAATTTTATATAACATATACACACCACACCCCACACCCCACACCCAACCCAAAACACACACACACACACACCACAAAATATATTATATATATTATATTATATATATATATTTATATTAAAATATTATTTTTATACAAATAACATATACCGTTCATCAGGCGATCACCTTGCATCAGGCTGTTCATCATTATTTCCTCCTTGGTTCGTGCTGCTTGCGAACTTCTTGCGATACTTCGCGGGTTTCTTTGCACAACCCCCCACTTATACGTGACGCCGCCTCCTGCAACGTAGGCCAAATTCCCCCGGGCACGTGCGGGCCGATCCAAACCTTTCTTGCGGGGTTTTGGGGATTGCGCTGATAACAGGGGGGACTTCCCGTGGAAGTGCCACAAAAAGGTTTGCTGTCGCTAGCCCCCTAAAAAGCTCGTGCTCGCCTTTTTTTTCATGTTTAATATGTATATATAAAAAAATATTTATTGACACAACATATATCATACACCATATACTACTTACTTATTCTTACATTGTCCCACCCCACCCTTATATTATACTATATAAAATTATATTTTATATTTTATTATATATAACATATTTTATATTATATATATATGTATATATATTACTATTATCACAACATTTTACATAATCTCATTTTTATATATATTTTAATATATATTATAATATATATTCATATATTTTTAAAATATATTATATAATATTTTAATTATATTAAATATTTATATATTATTTTATTTATATATAAGTCCCCCAAAAACCCACCAAAACATAATATATAAAAATATTTAATATTATATTTTAAAATTTTTATTTTATATATTTAATATTATAGTTATTTATTTTTAATATATATATATATTATATTTTTAAATATATTATATAATAAAATTATATTCTGTGTTGTGTGTTTGGTGTGTACTTCAATTATTATATATATTATATATATATTATATATATATTTTTTTAAATTTTATATATATTCTATATATAATTATTATTAGATATTTATTATTATAATAAAATTATAATATAATTATGTTTATGTATGTAAAATGTATGTGTATTTTGTATATTTAAAACCTATATATATATTTTTTATATATTTTAAAATTATACTATATTTTATTATATTATTTTTTATATATATTGGGTGGTGTTCACTGAAAGTATAAAATAAAATGTATGTATATGTTGATTATTATGTTGTGTACATATAAATTTATTCTATATTCATTTAAACTTTGAAAAAAAGCTGCAGAGGGAAAGATCTTTCTCAGTGGGCTAGCGACGGCCTCTCGTGTGCCTTCCACGGCAAGTCCCCTTGTTATCCGAAACCCCAAAAAACCCAGCAAAAACTGGATTCTGAGAGGGGCCTGCCTGTCCCTGGGGTTTTGGCCTCTTGCGGGCACGGCGTCACTGAATAATGGGGGGCCTTTTTTGCAAAGAATCCCTGCGCAGTATGCAAAATCTCGCAACAGACAAACCCAAGGGAAAATAACTATGACACCTGATGCAAGCGGTTCGCCTATGAAAGCTGTATATTTTATTGTAATTTATATTATTTTTAATTTTTAATTATATTATATCTATTATTAAATTTTATATTTTGTTTTGGTGTGTGTGGTGGTGTGTGTGTGTGCGTTGTGTGTGGGTGTGGTGTGTGGTAAAATTTAATTTTTAATCTTATTATTTTATAATATATTTATTATTTTCCCTCATATATATATATTATTTTGTTTTTAGCCGGGATGGCCAGGGTTAAGCATCGGACTCGCTGTCCCCGACGCCAATCTGATTCGGGTTTTCGACCCCGGGCCGGGCGTTTTTCCCTTGGCCCAGGAACTTCCCTCTTTGGCGCCGTGGGGGACCCCCCCCCGTCTGCCGGCCCAGACCGGGGTTAAAAAAGGGTGACTCGATAAAAAAACCGGGCGAGCACGCAACCACCGTCAAAATTGCCAAGAAAAAATGAAATCCGATCCCCAAACTCCTTGCGGCAGGGCACTTTAAAAAAAAAAAAAAAAAAAAAAAAAAAAAAAATATATATTTTAATTTATATAATATTATATATATATCGTATATAACTTTTTAGTTGTTTTTCCTTCATAATTTCACAACGGTATCCATTTTGAGCACCGGGGCCCTCCACCATCCTTCCCCCTAAACCGATCTTGCGTTTTTCTTTCATTTTGTCCTCGACACCCCGAAAATTTCTTTGATGTTGCCCGCTCCGTTTGCTTCGTTTCCTCTTCCTCTGTTTCCTATCACCACCCTTCAGCAGCATTTTTTTACTTCCTCACATGCCAAAAATTTTTGTTTCCTTTTGTTCAGAGTCCAAACGCTGTTTTAAATTTACTTTTTTCGCTTTTATCTGTTTTTTCCCCGTCCTTTAAAATTTTATTTTCTGTACCCACATTTTAAAAATTTGACCTTTTTTTTGGTTTTTCTTTTTCACACCCCCCTCAGAACATATGACCATTTGGAAAACTAATGGTTCATACCTCGTTTTTTCCCTGGTAAAGCTTGGGCTTTCCGATGTTACGGGGGGGCAACTGTTTTTTTTAACGGGATTATTTATGTATTAGTTGGGCCCGGTGGCCCAGCGTTTAAACTCGGACTCAACTTCCGACGCCAATCTGATTCAGGGTTTCGATCCCGGGGCCCGGTGTTTTTCCCTTGGGGGCAAAAAACTGCACCTTTTTCCCTACTTAGCCACGGGGTGGAAAGCCCCCCAATCAGTGCCGCCCAAACGGGGTAAATGAGTGGTGACCGATAAAACACCGGGGGGAAGGCAAGGGCAAACCCCCCCCCGCTCAAACTCCAAAAAAATCAGGGAAAATCCATGATCCCCAATGCCTTTGGGAATGGGGCCCTTAAAAAAAAAAAAGTTTTTATATATTTTAAATTTCTCATCAAAAACGTAGCTCATTTTGACAGCTGGACCCTCCACCATCTTCGCCACTCACTCATCTTACGTTTTTTTTCCCAAATTGTACCATCGCAGCCCGCAATTCTTTGTTTTCGCCATCTTGTCTTCGGTTTCCCCTCTTCTCTTTTCCCCCTTTCACCATCCCTGTCAGCAGTTTTTCTAAATATTTTACTTTCATCACATGACCAAATTTTAAATTTCCTCCTGTTAAAGATTCCCGCCGGTCTTGAAATTTTATTTTTCTCCCCCTTATATTCCTTCTCTGTCCGCTAATACGCATACTCTCTTACCCACATTTAAAAACTATTGATTTTTTTTCTTTCTATCACTTCACCCCCCACATCAAACCATATTTTAAACGGAAAACTATGATTCAAAAATCTCAGCTTTGTCCGTAGGTTGCTTGGTCTTTCCAGATTTATTGGAAGCAACTGTGGCGTTTTTGGCAAGGGCAATTCTTTTTTTTATCTCCGTGAATCACATAGTATTATTTTAAAAAGCCCCCAAAAGTAAACCCTTTTTCCTTTTCCACAATCATTCCTTGATTGCACTGTTCATCATTGTTTATTTCCGTTATCTTTGATCTTTATGATCTTTTTTTTTGGGATTAAGAACAAGCTACCTTTTCGCTGCTTTTCTAAATTTCTAGTTTGTTTATTCAGTATACTCTGGCAACCAAACTATGTTGCGCGCGCGTGTGTGTGTGTATGCGTGGTATATATACCATTCATATAACCCTAATTATATATTTTTTTTTTTTTTATATTTTTGGTTTTGTTGGTGTGTGTGTGGGTTGGTGTGTTTGTTGGTGTGGGTGTGGGTAGTATATTAATTCATATAAGAAAAAAACCACCGCATCACACCACCCCACACCACACAAAAACCCCACACACAACACACACCACCACACATATATATATTTATAATTTTATTATTGTGTGTGTGTGTGTGTGTGTGTGTTTTGGTGTGTGTGTGTGTGTGTGGTGATATGTGTGTGTGTGTTTTTGGTGTTGTTATGTGGGGTTTATTGTGTTTTGTCTGTATGTATTATGTATGTATTATTAGTTGTTTAGTTGTATGTGTTAGAGCGTCGGACACCGCACTCCCGTGGAAAGGAACTGGGACCCCACCCGTACTCACTCAAGAGTGACAACATGAAAAATCAATTAATTCGCTGTGCCCCCGGCGGGTCAACATGAACCTCCGTTAAAAAGGAGAGTGTATATATATCATTATCTGTGGTGGTTGTGTGTTTTCGGGGGTGGTTGAGTGTGTTGTGTGTATTTGTGCTGTTGGGGGTGTGAGTGGGGTGTGTATGTGTGTTTTTGTGTGTGTGTGTGTGTGTTGTGGTGTGGTTGTGTGTGTTGTTGTGTGTTTGGTTATATTTGTTTGTGTGTGTGGTGTTTTTTGGGTGTGTGTGTGGTGTGTTATATATATATTTTAAAATTTTATATTTTATATATATATA
>NW_023654638.1:0-4525 GCF_015228065.2 Penaeus monodon
TTTTAAAAGATACAGCTTATAACAGGGCACACAAAGTATATACAGGTCACAAGGGCACACTCGAGGTCTTCACAGGAGCAGCACCCAACTCCGTCTCTCGGCTTGTTCCTCCGCTCCTAGCCAGCTGCGTCATGTTTGCCCAGGTCCCTTCATGTTAACACATGCCCAGGTCATCCTTTTCATGTTAACACACGTTTCGCAGAGAGAGAAGGACCCACTGGCGTAGCAATATATTAAAAAGGTGCGGAGACAGAATGCAACCTTGTCGTACTCCTTGGTTGACTTCGAACCATTCTGTTAACCCACAAGTAGTTCTTATAGCTGCTTGTTGTTGGTCATACATAGTTTTTATTAGTTGAATGATGTGTTTTGGAAATTTCATATCGTTCATGTTATTCCAGAGCTTTCGAGTAATCGATGAAACACAGGTATAGGTCTTTCTGATGTTCTCTGTTTTTCTCTCTGATCAATTTCAGATTTAGGATCTGGTTTCTGGTACCTTTTCCAGGGCGAAAATCTGCTTGTTCGTCTGCAATTCTTTCAACAATAATTTTCAATTTTTTTTTGCTGCTGTGACTTATTAATGCAATTGTCCTGTTATTGTTGCATTGGAGTGCGTCACCTTTTTAAGGTATAGGAGTAAAGACTGATTTTACCCAGTCTTCTGGCCATCTTCTTTCATTTCAAATTTTCGTACAAAGTTTGTAGAAGTAGTATTCAACACTTTTGCCAGCATTCTTGATTAGTTTCGCTGTTATTTCATCTATTCCCGGGCTCTTGTTATTCTTTAATTCTTTTATGGCTTTTATAACTTCGTCTAGCAGCGGCGATGGTTCATCTTCGCTGTCTTTGAGTCTAATTAATGTTGTTGTTTGATCTTTATTCTTTTTGTATAGGTTGGAACAATATTGATTCCATCTATCTTTGACTTCTTTTCCATCACATAAAACTAGTCCATCTTCAGTTTTGATAGTGTCCATTGTAGGTTTAAATTTTCATGTAATGTTTCGTACTCCTTGGTAGAGTTCTTTAGTTGTCCTATTGATAGAACAGTTTTCCATTCTCTGGCAATGTTCATTTAAATATTTTTCCTTATCTCGTCACAATAATCTTTGAATTTTTGTATTTTGGTTTTTGTAAATTACTTCTTTAACTGGATTATTGATACCCTTTGATTGTAGGCATCTCCTTGTTTCAATTTCACTTAGTGTTTCTTCAGATGTCCAGGGGGAATTTGTCTTTTTCTTTTTGGCGATAGTGTCTTAAGCAGCGCTCAGCAGGAGTTCTTTTCCTTCTTCCCACAACTCATTTGGTGTTTTATCATCTTCACACTGATTGGGCAATTCAAATTTGTTTGACACTGTAATTCTGTAATTGTTATCAAGAGTTTTGTAGTCGAGCTTTAGAGGTGGTGTTGGACACTCCATCTTTTTGAGTCTTATTTGAAAGTCGATAGTTAGTAGTTGGTGGTCACTGTTGCAATCGGCACCAGGTCTTGTCTTGGCATTTTTTATACAACTTTTCAATTTCTGGTTCAACACAATGTAGTCAGTTTGGTTGCGTGTTCGTTTGTCTGGCGAAAACCACGTGTACAAGTGTCTTGGGTGGTGTTGGAACAATGTGTTGGCTATAACTAGATTATTTGTTCTACAGAATTCAATAAAATCTTCACCTCTTTCATTTATATCTCCAAGGCTGAATTTTCCACAGATGTAATTTTTTAGATAATTTTTGCCTACTTTGGCGTTGAGGTCTCCCATGATTATTTTTACATCTCTGTTAGGGATTGTGTCTAAAGTTTCTTGGAGAGTGTTATAAAAAAAATTTCCATTTCTTCAAAACTTGCAATGTTGGTTGGTACGTAGCATTGTATAATATTAATGTTATGAGGTTTTGTTTGTATTCTGACTTTTATAACGCGATCATTTATTGGGCTGTACCCAATTAGTGCATTTGCAGTTTTTTTCGTGAGAATCATAGCAATTCCGTGACTATAATTTCCTTCTTCTTTTCCAGAAAAAAACTGTCTTGTTTTCTTTAGTTTTGTAACTTCCATTACTTTTCCAGTTAGTCTCACTGGTTCCTAGTATTTGAATATTGTATCTATCCATTTCGTTACAGACAGTATGCAATTTATCCATCTCTTTCATTTTCCTTACGTTCCACGCTCCGATTTTTCATGTGTTTCTTAATTGGACATGTTTTCTTTATCTTCTCAGTCTTCCAGATGCATGTTTAACATTGCCAGCCTGCTTGCCCACTGAACAACCCGTCCCTTGATAACCCATGCGACGGGCGATGTGGTATGAATTATCATTTCTGTATTTAATCATTGGTGTAGAGGTTTGTCAGGAGAAAAGAAAAGTTGAGTGGAATCCCCCAGGCTACTTCTCAACTTGCAGTCTCCAACTAACTAGGAAGAACTATCTCTGCCGCTTTGAAACAGTTACACTGCAATATGCCAGACATATTGTTTGGTGAAACCAGTAATCGGTAGAACCGAAGGTGTTTTCACCAGATATCCACTACCCTGCTGTCGACAGCTTCACCGCAACCCTGGCATAGGGAGCTAATAGGGTGCTATCCTTGTTCAAGGGAACCCCAGGGTGCAGTTTATTGTCTTACCCAGGACAAATATATATATATATATATATATATATATATATATATTATATATATATATATATATATGAATAAAAAGAAATATATATATACATATATAAATATATATATATATATATATATATATATAAATATATATTTATATATGTAAATGTATGCATATAGATATGTATTTTAATATATATATATATATATATATATATATATATATATATATGTACACATATATTGCGGAATGTACCTTTCACCAAGAGGGGGCGTGGCACTCCAGTTGTCACTCCACATATACACCTGTATCACCGGCGCATGATTCCGTAAATTCACTTACATCCCGCTTTCTATTCCTTTCTTTTATTTCTATTGTAACATTTGTTAGTTTTGTTGTCCTTCTTTAAGTCCATGTAGTTAATTGTTATTTTAACTTTTGTATCATTAAAAAGTCACATTTTACTGCTACATATTTTTAAACGATTTCTCAGTTCGGAGCGTGACGCTTTAAATAAAGTCTTTAATTTATGTTTTTACACTGTACTAAGACCCCCCCCCCAATCCCTTGCCCGTTGTTGTCGTGGGGCTTAGTCGGCGAGGACTGGGATCTCCCCTTCCTTGGGCCTCAGCCCTACTCATCTAATCTTGCATGGCCTTTTCCCCCTCCTTTTTCGTTTCCGTCCCTCCCAGCCCCTTCTACTACCTACTTAAGTGTGAGAGGCGTGCTGAAAGGATGAAAGGCTGACTTTGTATCAGTCCTGGACGGCTTGAGGGAGCCATGGGCACGGTATTCCCCTGTTTTAGTTGTCTAGTCCTTACCCTTCAAGGGGACCCTGACTGTTTCTCTCCCCAATATATACCTGGCTTACCATGGCCAGCAAAGAAGATGTAGCCCTATTAGGGTATTGATGTCTTGCCCTTCATCAAATAGCCCCACCAGTTCAAACTCTCCCGATTCCCCGACCCCAGGTTCTCCTTTGACCACGGCTCCAAACACTGCAACAACTACCCCTACTCAATACCTACTAGTACAGCCTTCATCAACTACCCCATCCTCTCTTATTATTACTTTACAGCCATATTGTCCACCTCTCCATAACACTACCTCCCTCAAAACTACTCCCTTTTCCACACGCCACGTCCTACTACCCCATCTCTACAAATATATTAATTACTCTGTTTAGCCCAGCCAAATGGGACCGATTTTTCGTGATCCCTCCCACAGCTCCCTACTCTGACAACACTTCTCTTCCTGCAATGTCTCAAAAAAACAGTAGGCAGAGTCTCTTTTTGTAGCCGACCCGATGTTCCCATCTCGTCACATCTGAAAATCAAGCTATAGCATTATCAATTCTAACTGATTTCTCTGGTAACCCCATTCCTGCAGAACCTTACCCAACCCTCAATACTTTCACCGGAACTGTATCTATCTCCCAAGTAAACTTCGCTATCTATAACAAAAATTGGTCAGATTGTGGAGAAGACCCAGAGGTCATTGTAAGAACCCCACAAACATTACCAAAATTACTCTCCATAGACATGACCTTCCCTTTAAACATTGGTGGAGAATCCCTACCTGTTCGACCATATCAACTTCCTCCCTGTCAGTGGCAAAATTGTTGGTGTTTAGGACATCCTACCAAACATTGCCATTTCACAGCCAAATGCCCTCTATGTGCTTAACCTGATCATACTCGATCATGTACATGTGCCAACTGTGGCAGCCCCCATAATGTATTTTTAGGGGCTGCCCCACCTACAACTTTGAGTCTGAGGTGGCAACTCTCAATTAAAACTTGATTCACTCTCCGTGAAGCAAGACAGGAAGCATGTCAACAAGTTTTTCTCTTACTCCCTACTCCACTCTAGTAACGTTGCTTCCTCTCAAGACGTCTACACCCCCCCTAGAACCTAT
>NW_023654639.1:0-4523 GCF_015228065.2 Penaeus monodon
TTGGATCAACCTGATATAGTATATATATGTGGGTAGAGTATATATATTATATATTGATACATATATTATATAATATATATATATATATATATATATATATATATATATATATATATATTGTGTGTGTGTGTGTGTGTGTGTGTGTGTGTGTGTGTGTGTGTGTGTGTATATGGCCTGTGGGGCAAAGTGTAAGGAGAGCCCCACAGACGGACGTTGAGCCTGCCAAAAAAAAGGAAAAAAAAAAAATCCTCGTCCCTCTGGTGGCCACTCTAAGGTGTTTCACTTGGACACGTTGAAAGGAGGGGGGGGGGGGAGGGTGAACCCGGAGGAGTGTGACCGGAGGTTCATAGAGCTCGAGAACCTAACGGACACAGTAGTTCTGTTCTTTAAAGAGTCCAGAGCCAGTAGCTCTAGATAGATAGACCCAGTAGATAGATAGATCCAGTGGCTAGATAGATAGATAGATAGATAGATAGACCCAGTAGCTAGATAGATAGATAGGTAGATACACCCAGTGGCTAGATAGATAGATAGATACACCCAGTGGCTAGATAGATAGATAGATAGATACACCCAGTGGCTAGATAGACCCAGTGGCTAGAGAGATAGACCCAGTGGCTAGATAGATAGATAGATAGACAGACCCAGTGGCTAGACCCAGATAGATAGATAGATAGAACCAGTGGCTAGATAGATATATAGAGCCAGTGGCTAGATAGATAGATAGATAGATAGATAGACCCAGTGGCTAGATAGATAGATAGACAGACCCAGTGGCTAGATAGATAGATCGACTGAATGGCAGTCGGGTAAGAATAAAAAAAAAAACGTATATAAATTTATTCTTGAAAATTTCAATACCTGGCAACTTAAAGCTAGTGTTGCCAAGGATGAAATTTCTTGACATTTTTCTCTTTCTGCTCATTCGCTCAGAATTAAAAAAAAAAAAAAACAAATTTATAAGCGTGTATGAATATATTCTTGAATATTTCAATACTTTTTCTGCCCATTCGCTCGGAATTAAATTAAAAAAAAAAGCAAATTTATAAAAGATGTACAAATTTATTCTTGAAAATTTCTATACCTGGCAACTTAAGCTAGTGTTGCCAAGGGTGAAATTTCTTGACATTTTTCTCTTTCTGCCAACATTGGACACACTGCATAATTGACATATTACTTAAAACACAGAATCGATTAAGAATAATTGTAAACCTAACAACAACAAAAAAAATAAATAAAAATATTCTATAACTACAGTTTGTGTCTGTTTTATGTTCAAAGTTATAAAAAAATGTCTATAACTAAAACGAATTTTTAAAAATATTAAAACTAAGAGAGAATGAAAAAAAAATTATATATATATATAAATAATATATGAGAGTCTTCAAAACTACACAGAAAAAAAATCACTCTATACATTAGGATTTTTTTCCCGATTGTGGATTCGTGAAAAAAAAATCTTTTAATTAATTTCCAAAAAAAAAACAGTCTAAAAAAGTTTCTTTTTAGTCAAAGTAAAAAAAAAAAAATATCAAAGAGAGAAAGAGAGAGAGAGAGAGAGAAGGAAAGAAAGAGAGAGAAAAAGAAAGGAGAGAAAGAAAGGAGAAACAGAAAAAAGAAAGATAGGGGAGAGAGAGAACGAGAAGATTAGAAAGGAAAGAGAGAGAGAGAGAAAGAAAATCAATCACTCTATCTCATTCTCTCTCTCTTCCTCTCCCTATCTCTCTCCTTCCTCTCCTCTCACCCTCTCTTCATCATCCTCTTCTCCCTCTCTCCTCTCTTCTCTCCTTTTTCCTCTTTTTCCTCCCTTCTCCTCTTCTCTTTCTTCCCTCCTCCTCTTTCTCTTCTCTTCTTTCTCTCCCTCCTCTCCTCTCCTCTCTTCCTCTTTCTCTCTCATTTCTCTCCTCTTTCTTTCTTCTCTCTCTCTCTTATTTCTTCCTCTTCTTTCTTCCTCTTTCTCTTCCTCTCTCTCTCTCTCTCTCTCTCATTTCTCCTCTCTCGCTTTCTCTCCTCTCTCTCTTCCTCTCTCTCTCTCTCTCTCTCTCTCTATCTCTCTCTCTCTCTCATTCTCTCTCCTCTTCTCTCTCCTCTCTCTCTCTCTCTCATTCTCCTCTCTCTCTCTCTCTCTCTCTCTCTTTCTCCTCTTCTCTCTCTCTCTCTCTCTCTCTCTCTCTCTCTCTCTCTCATTTCTTCCTCTTCCTCTTTCTCTTTCTCTCCTCTTATTTCTCTCTCTCTTCCTCTCTTCCTCTCTTTCTCTCTCTCTCTTATTTCTTCTTCTTCACGACCTGCAAATGCGCCCCGTACGACGGCAACTGCCCAGCCAGCGTGCACGATTTGCAACAGAATCTTGCATAGTACTTGTTGGTGCAATATCTCGCCCGCACGACCAGCTTGCAATTGACGAAAGACGGGCTGTCTGTGCAAGCCGGATGGACGTAGATGCCTGCAACAAATTTTAGAAAAGATTTAGAATTTTTAAAAAATTAGGAAATTGAATCAATTTTAAATGATTTTTAAGAAATGAAAA
Source organism: Penaeus monodon (assembly GCF_015228065.2). Classification (NCBI taxonomy): domain Eukaryota; kingdom Metazoa; phylum Arthropoda; class Malacostraca; order Decapoda; family Penaeidae; genus Penaeus; species Penaeus monodon. The sequence goes on from NW_023654639.1 coordinate 2,528, forward strand.
AAAAAAAAGTGAAAATGAAATTTTAGAAGAGATTTAGATTTTTTAAAAGTAGGAACTTGAATTAAATTTGAATAATAAAAACAAATTTTAGAAGAGATTTGGATCTTTTTTTAATTGGGAAAATGATTTAAATTTGAGAAATGATGATAAAAAATTAAAATGTAAAAAATAAGAAATTTAAAGAAATTTAAAATGAAGAAATTAGATAAATTTTAAGAAAAAAAATGTAAAATAAAAGAAATTTAAAGAAATTTAAAATTAAGAAATTAGATAAAATTTAAGGAATAATAATAAAAAAAATTAAAATGTAAAAAAAAGAAATTTAAAGAAATTTAAAATGAATAAATTAACTTAAATCTAAGAAATAAGAAAAAAAGGAGGAGATTTTAGAAGATATAAAATTAATTAATATCCAGTGACTAATTAATTAAATTGAATTAAACCATTTATTTAATTGAAACACATTTTAGAAGAGATGTAGAATTTTTTTTAATTGGGAAAATGATTTCAATTTAAGAAAAAAATTGAAAATGAAATTTTAGAAAATATTTAGATTTTTTTTGTTTAAATAGGGAAATAAATTTTATTCAAGAAATAGAAATAAAAATGAAATAAATAAAAAAAATAAAAATAAAAATAGAAATAGAAATAAAAAACGATGAAAATAAAAATTCTAGAAGAGATTTTAGAATTTTCAAAATTTTAGAATTTCATTTTATTTTAAAAATCTAGAATTTTTTAAAATAGGAAAATGAAGACGATTTTTTTCTTTTAAAAAGATATTTAATTTTTCCTTTTAATTAGGAAAATTAATTTTAAAAAATGAAGATGAAAAGTTTTTTTTTTTAGAAAAGAATTAGAATATTTTGAATAAGGAAACTGAATTAAATATTAGAAATAAGAAAAAAATGAAGATGAATATAAAATTTTTAGAAGAGATTTAAAATCGAAATATTCAAAGATTTTAAATATTAAATACCAAAATATTAAAATATTTTAAATGTTAAAAGATTCAAAATCCATTGACTAAAACGACTGAAATCATTTATTCAATTAATTGCAACAAATTTTTAGATTTAGAATTTTAAAATTAGAATTAAAAAAAAAAAAAAAAAAAATTAAAATGGAATTAATGAAACTGATGCCTGCGACAAATTTTAGAAAAAATTTAAGATTAATTAAAGTTAACTGACTAAAATAACTGAACTAAACCATTTATTTAATTGAAACAAATTTTAGAAGAGATTTCAGATTATAAAATTAGGAAATTGTATGAAATTTAAGAAAAAAATTAAAATTAAATTTTAAAATATTTAGAATTAATTAAAATCAACCGATTACAATTAATTAAAATCAACTGGTTAGAATTAATTAAAATCAATCAATTAGAATTAATTAAAACCAATTGATTAGAATTAATTAAAATCAACTGATGAGAATTAATTAAAATCAATTGACTAAAAGAACTGAACTAAATGATTTGTTTAATTAATTGAAACAAATTTAGAATTTTTAATTTTAGGAAATTGAATTAAATTTAAGAAATAAAGGAAAAGGAAAAGGAAATTTTAAAAGAAATTTAAAATTAACTAAAATCTAAATAAAAAATGAGCTAAAAAATGTACTTAATTAAATAATCGAAAAATGAACTTAAAATAAAATGAAAATTCATTTATGTAATGAACAATAAATAAAATAATAAATAAAATAATAACAATTAATATTAATTATTAATTAATGATTAATTAATAATTGATTATTAATTATTATTAATATTATTTTAATATTATTAATTTGAATTTAAGTTATTATTTTAATTTTGAATATTAAAATAATGCTAATAATACCCCAAACCTCCCCCCCCCCAACGCCCCCCATCAAAAAAAAGAAAAGAAAAAATCCCCCACCCCCCCTAATTCACCTTTCCGAAGTCTCGATTTCTTTCTCTCTCTCTCTCTCTCTCTCTCTCTTTATCTCTCTCTCTTTCTCTCTCTCT
>NW_023654641.1:0-4523 GCF_015228065.2 Penaeus monodon
CCCAAAAAGGAAAAACGGGGGGGCGGGCCCGGTTTGCCAGAGGTTACGAAAAAGTAACCCTCACCCCGTGGATGGCCGGGGGGGCCCCCACCCCCGACCTCCCCCCAACCTCCGGGCCCGATTTCCCCCCCTCCCCCCCCCCCCCCCCCCCCCCCCCCCCCCCCCCCGCTGACCCCCCGGGGCCCCCCCCATAAGAAGCACCCTGAACCGAGGCCCCCCCCAAAAAACAGCAAAAGCAAATTGCAAGACCCCCCCTTTCAAAACCACCCCCCCCTTTCCCCGCCCCCCCCTTTTTTCCTCGGGGGGGGCCCCCCCCCTTTGAAAACCCCCCGGAAAACCCCCCCAAAGGGGGCGGGGGGGGGCCCAAAAAGGGGGGCCCCCCGGGCCCCCCAACCCCCTTTTTTTTTTTTTTTTCCCCCCGGCCCCTCATTTTTTTACCCCCTCGGGCAGGGGCCCCGAAAGGGGGGAGGCGGGGGGGGGTCCCCCCCCCCCCCCCCCCCCCACCCCCTGGGATACGATTTTTTTTCATTGCCCCCCCCCCCTTCCCCCCTCCCCCCCCTCCCCCCCACCCAAAAACGACCCCCCCCCCTCGACCCCCCCCCCTCCCCCCCCCCCTCCTCGGGGGGCCGGGGGGCCAAGGAACCCCCCCAAGGGGTTTTTTTTTATAAAAAGCCCCCGAGACCCCCGCCCCGACCCCCCCAAAAAAGAGGGAAAAAACGGGACCTCGGGGGGGGGGGTTTTTTTAAAACGGAAAGGAAAACCCCATCCCCTCGACGGTAAAAGTGCCCCCGGTTTTTTTTCCGGTTTCAATTTTTTTTTTCATTTGGTCTTTTTAGAAAAACTACCCTTTTTTACCCCCCAAAAACGAACGAGGCCCATGCCCCCCCCCTTTTAAAACCCCTTGGGGGGGGGGTGAGTTCCGTGGATTTTTTTTTTTTGGATAAAAAATTAAAAAAATGATGGCAATGGGGTAAAATTTTGAAAAAAAGAAGAAACACAAAAAAAAAAAAACACCCAAAAAATCATAAAAGGAAAATTTAAAAGAACAATTGGTTTTTTTTTTTTTTTTTTATTGGGATCCCAAGGGGCAGGGGGGTTTTTTAGAAACTTTTTTGACAGACAGGGGGGGAAACAACAAAGAAGCCCAAAAAATGGGTTTTTTTTTTAAAAAAAATAAAAAAAACGTAAAAAAAATTTTTTAAAAAAAACCCCTTTTTGGCGGGGGAAAAAAAAAAATTTAAATAAACCAAAAACCCCAAAAAAAAAAAAACCAAAAAAGATAAAAATTTGTTTTTTTCGCTGTGGGGCAAAAAGGTTTTTTAAAAAAAAAGTTTTTTTTTAGATTTTGGTAAAACAATTTTTTTTTTTTCCCCGAAACGATTGTAAAAATTTTTAAATTTTTTTTTTTCCCCTTTTTTTTATTTTTTTTTTCCCCCTGAGAAAAAACCGGTAAAAAAAAAGTTTTTTTTTTAATCGGTTTTGGGGGGTTTTTTTTTTTTTTTTTTTTTTTTTATTTTAAAAAAAAAAAATTTGGGGGAAAAAAAATAAAAAAAAAAAATAAAAAAAAGAAAAAAAATATTAAAAAAAAAAAAAAAATTAACAAAGAATACTTTTTTTTTTTTGCCCCCATATATATTTTAAAATAGTTAAAAATTTTTATTTTGTAAAAAAGGTTTTTGTGTATACATTTTAAAACCGTTTTTTTTTAAATGTAAAAGTTGGGGGGGTTTTGGCCGCGCCACACACATTAAAAGGCATACAAAAACATCATAAAATACATACATCCAAATAAAATACATAAAAAATACATAAAATACATAAAATCATTTTAAAAAATACATTTCTACTACATATTCGTAAAAAAATTGGGTTTAAAATTTAAAAAATTAACCAAAAATTTTTTTTTATGTTTTTTCCCCCCAAGTTTAAATGTTATGTAAAGGCAATGTTTTGTATGTATGCTTTTTTATGTTTGTTTTCAAAGCCATGCCCAAAAAGTCCCCCTTTAAAAATTTTTTTTCATATGCCCCCCATGGGGGTTATTTAAAAAAAAAAATTTTAAAATTTTATTTTATATTAAAAAAAATAATTTAAAAAAATATATATATAAAAAATATAATTTTTTTTATTTTAAAAATTTCCCTTACAAATGAAAAATGTTTTTAATTTGGGATTATTTTTTTTTTAAAAAATAAAATATAGGGAAAATTTAATAAAAAATATACACAAATAATTTATATTTTTAATAAAAATATAATATTTATTTAATATTTTTTTTATATAAATTATATAATTTATTTAAATTTTTTTTTTTTTATAAATAAATTTTTTTTTAAAAGATAAATATTATATATAATTAAAAATTTTTAAACCCAAAAAAATATTTTTTTTTTTTTTTATAAAAAAATATAATAAATATAATTTATATAAATTTTTTAAATAAATAATAAAATTTTAAATAATAATTTAAAATTTTAATTTTTAAAAAAATAAATTTTATTTAATATAATTAAATTTAAAATAATTATATTAAAATATATAATTTTTAAATTAAATTTTTATAATAATATTATATAAAAAATTAAAATTTATAATATTAAATTATTATATTATAAATAATATAAATAATATATTAATTTTTAAAAATTGTTTAATTTTTTTAAAATTTTTTTTAAAACCAATTAAAATTTTTTATTTAAAAATTATATATATATTAAAAAAATTAAAACCATAAAAATTTTTTTTTTATAAATATCCCAAAATAATTTTCTTTTAAAATTATTAAAAAATTTTTTATAATATATATAAATTTTTAATTATTAAAATTTAATTAAAATGGTTTTAAAAATTTTTTTTTATAACATTCCCCCCCAAATTTTTTAATTAATATCTTCCCCTAATACAAAACATTTTTTTAAAATTTTAAAGCCCTAAATAATTTAAAATTAAAAAAAAATTAAAAATATTTTTAAAAATTTAAAATTAATTAAATTATAAATAAATTATATATTATAAAATTTTATATAAACCATAGGCCCCCCCTTGAAAAAAAATAAAACATGATGCCCCTGTTAAAATACATTAAATAAAAGCCCCTACATACTAACAATTTTCCCCAAAACATTACATTTCATGCATACAATAATTTTCAACCCTATTTTCAAAAAATTTTTACATTTTAAACAAAAATTTAAAAATTTTTTTATTTATGTATGTTTTGTAAATTTTGTAAAAATTTTTTTAAATTTGTTTAAAAAAATGTAAAATTTTAAAATGTAATGTTTTAAAGTTTAAAAGTTTTTAAATGTTGGGTTGAAAAGCCCCCCATACATTTTGGGGTGCCCGCCCCACACCATACTTTTTTTTTAACGTAAAATAAAAGTAAAACACAAACATATTACAAATTTAAAAATTTAAACATTAATTACCCAAAAAATATTTTTGGGGGCCAAATAGTATTCGTTTTTTTTTTTTTTAATTTTTTTTTTTTTTTTTTTTTTTCTAATTTTTTTCCCCCTTTTTCCCTTTTTTTTTTTATTTTTTTTTTTTTTTCCTATATTTTTTCCCCTTTCCCCCCAAAATTCCCTATTTAATAAAAAAGGGCCCCCCCCCCCCCAAAAATTAAACACACACCGATTAAAAAAACTTTTTTTTTTTTTTAAAACCCTTTCTCCATGAAAAAAAAAAATATGGAAATTTTTTAATTTTACAAACGCCTCAAAAAAATTTTTTTTTTTTACCTAAATTCTAAAACTTTTTTTTTTTTTTTTTAACCTTTTTGGTCCCCCCCAGCCGAACCAAATTTTTTTTTATCATTTTTTTTTTTTTTTCCCCCCTTTTTTTTTTTTTTTGCTATGGGTTTTTTTTTTTTTTTTTTTAATTTTTTTTTTTTTTACGCCCCAAATCCCCCCCCATTTTCCCCCAAATTTTTTTTTGGGTTTTCCCAAATTTTTTTTTAAAAAATGTGCCCCCGCCCCTTTTTGTTTTTGTTTTTTCCCCCCCCCCCCCCTGGGGTCCCCCAAAAAGTTTTCCCCAACCACTGCCTTTTTCCCCCAAATTAAAAAACGCAATTGTTTTTTTCTTTTTTTTTTTTTTTTCCCCCTATATTATGGGGGTTTTGTTTTTTTTTTTGTTTTTTTTTTGGGTTTTTTTTTTTTTTTTTTTTTTTTTTTTTCCACCAAAATTGTCCCATCCAATTTCCCTCCCCTTTTCCAAAAAAATCCAAAACTCCACCCTCCAAAGGTTTCAACGACATGCCCCCCCGGTTTTTTTTTTTCCGTGGGGCCCCGGCCCCAAATTTAATAGTTTTTTTTTTTAAACGAAAAACTGAACCGTTAATTTTGGAAAAAAAGGGGGAAACCAACTTTTCCCCCTCGAGGGGGTGGGGGTGGGGGGCCCCCCCCCCCCCCCCCCGCCCCGCCCCCCCCGGGTTTTTTCCCTTTTTTTTTCCCCATTTTTTCTTTGGGGCCCCCTTTCCCCCCCCCCCCCGGGGGGGAAAATTCCCCGAAACCCCCCTTTTGGGT
>NW_023654642.1:0-15000 GCF_015228065.2 Penaeus monodon
TTTCGATCTATTTGATGAGTTTTCCTATTTCTTGTGAATAGTGAAAATAATTACCAAATTTTTTTTAACATGACAAAAATAATGCTAAAATTGAGAATCGGATAAATTTGATGATTATTAATTCTTTAAAATTATCTTATTATTATTTTATTATTATTTAAATTTTTTTATTTTATTATTATTATTTTTTTCTACATTGTTATTTTTATTATTATTATTTTCATTATTATTATCATTATTATTTTACTTATTATTACTTTTTAAATTATTTATTATTGCCAAAAAACATTACAAAAGTAGAAAAACAAAAATGAAATAAAATATAATGATAAAAAAAATCTTAAATTTTTTATTAATATTTCATTGTTTTTTTTTTCATTATTAATTTTTACTGGTACTAAATTTGGGAAAAAAAATTTTCATAAAATAAAAAAAAAACATTAATAACGATATTTTTAAAAAAATGATTAAAAAATTTTTATAAATCGTTTTTAATTTTTATTATTATTTTATTCTATTATTTGTTAATTAGTAAGTTCCAAAAAAATAACATAACTGCAAAAATTTTATAATAAAATAAAAATCCAAAAATGATGAAATATTGCAAAAATGATTATAATGAGGATGTATAAAACACACACTATATAATAAAATTTTATATTATATTATAAATTTTTATATATATATATATATAATTTTTATATATAATATTGGGGGGTTGTGTGTTGTGTGTGTGTGTGTGTTGTGTGTGTGGTGTGGTGGTGTGTGTGATATTTCATATAAAGTATTAGACACACAAAACACACACACACCACACACAACCCCCAATTTTTTATATAATATTTATATATATAATTATATATATATATAATTATAATATATATTAACGCATAAAAATATATTATATATATATTATATATAAATTTTATAAATATATTTTATATTATAATTATATAAATATAAAAAAAAAAAAATATTTAATATTTAAAAAAAAAAAATTTTTTTTTTTTTTTATAATAATATATATATATATATATATTTTTTAATATAAATAAACAAATTAAAATATTATATATATATTAAAATATATTTTAATATTATATTATTATATTATATATATATATATATATATATATATAAAAAATTATGCTACATACCACAAAAATTATAATGATAACAAACACAGATATTTTTTATTTAAAATAAATAAAATTATAATATATATTATATATAATATAATATATATTTTAATTTATTATCTATTATATATATATATATATATATATATATATATAAAATTTTAAAAAAAAAAAACCCAAAAACCACCAACCCCCCAATATTTTATATATATATTATAATTATATATATATATAATATATATTATATATATATATATTTAAATATATATATATAAATAATATATATATATTAATATATATTATATAATATTTATATGCAATAAGTGTTGTGTGTGTTTTGTGTGTTTGTGCTTGGTGCTTTTTGGTTTGTGTGCGTGTGTGTGTGTGTTTGGGTGTGTTAGTGTTTTTGTGTGTGGTATGTGTGTGATTTTTCTGTGGGAGGCTTTTGTAGGGGGTTTGGGTAAGGGGACACACACACAACACACACACACACCCCCACAACACACACCACACACATTATATATTTTATATATATATTATATATATATAATATAATAAATATATATATTTTATATATATATTATAATTTTAATATAATAAAATTATATATATATATATATTTTATATATATAAAATTATTTTTACAAAACACCACATCTATATAATGATTTAAATAATTATATATATATATATATAAAAATATATATTATATATATATATAAAAAAAATATTTTATATTATTTATATATATAAAAATATTATATATATAAAATTTTATATAAAATTTTAATATATATATTTTATATTTATATAAATATATATTCTTTAAAAAAAATTTAATTATATTTATAAATAAAAAACACACACACCACCCCCCACAGAAACCCCCACACACACAACAACTCACACACACACACACACACACACAAAACACACACCACAAACCACACATACATTTATATATATTTATGATACAATCTTATTTTTTAATATAAAAACACACATAACAAAAACGCACACACACACCCACACACATACACACACCCACACACACACACAAAACATATTTATAATGTTGTGTGTGGGGGTGTGGTGTGTGGTTGGGTTGTGTGGGTGTGTGTTGTGTTCTCAAGAATGTATAAATTAGTGAAAATTTTTGTATGTATTTTTTGATATACACCTCCTCCTTTTCCTCCTCTTTCCAAATTCTGTCCCCCCCCCTTTTCCCCCCTCCCTTCTCCTCTCCTCCTTCTCATTTTATTTTTCCGTTCCCCCCTTTTAATCCTTCTTCCTCCCCCCTTTCCCCCTCTATCTCTCAATTTCCCCCTTTTTTCTCCTCCTCCTCCTTCCATTCTGCTCTCCCCCCCCTCCCTTTTCCCCCTCCCCTCCTCCTCCTTTCCAATTTTATCTCTCCTTCCCCCCCTTCCTCCTCCTCTTTTTCCCCCTTCCACTTCTATCCCTCCGATCCCCCATTCCTCCTACTCCTCCTCCTCCTCCTTCCTCTTCTAACCCTCCCATAGCCCCTTCCTCCTACTCGTCCTCCTTCCTCTTATTTCTCCCCGTTCCCCGTTCCCCCTTATCCTTCCACTTCTGTCTCTCCTTCTATCTATCTATCTATCGATCTATCTATTATCTAAGTTATATATATATATATAGATAGATAAATAGATAGATATACATGTACATATATATATATATATATATATATATATATATATATATATATATATATATATATGTATATATATATGATATGTAAGTTATATGTATATATACACATAACCATATATATACATACATATATATATATGTATATCTTTCTATATATATAAATTTATGTATATATATATATATATATATATATATATTATATATAATATATTATATATATATATTATATATATATATATATATATATATATATATATTATATATAATATATATATATGTGTGTGTGTGTGTGTGTGTGTGTGTGTGTGTGTGTGTGTGTGTGTGTGTGTGTGTGTGTGTGTCTGTACTTAGAAGTATGGAGGAGAGGATGTGATCGTTTACACGGGACGGCGTTGCGAGGCGTCCGTTGTCGTGTCTAGCAAAGGTATGGTATGTAGAGGCTAGTGATATTGTATTAAATATATATATTTATAAGTTAACAGTGTCATATGGATGGCAATAGTATAGTGATGGAAGGTGTCTGCTACAAGTGGCCCCACGGGAGTACTGTAGTAAAAGGGGTTGACGAAACCCCAAAGACCCTTATGAGCATCTCGGGGGGGATTTTGGGTGTGGGGAAAAAATACCATTGGAAATAGGTATTCAGATGTGTGTGTGTATAGGGGAAATGTAGGTTGTGTGTGTGCCTGTGCATATAGTAGTGTGTGTGATTTTTGGCGTGTGTGTTGAGTGTGTGTGCGTGTGGGTGTGTGTGTGTGTGTTGTGAGGTGTGTGGTGTGTGTGTGTGTGTGTTGTGTACATATATGTATGTGTGTGTGTGTGAGTGAATGTATTATCTGTGTGTATCTGTGTGTGTTAGGTGGGGGTGTTGCGTAATGGTATACCGTGTTTTAACGTGCATGCGTGTGTGATGTGTAAATGTGTGTGTGTGTTGTTTTTGTGTGTGTACTGGTGTGTTTGTAATGTGTGTGTAAATTTGGTGTGTTTATTGTGTGTATGTGTAAATGTACACACACAACCACACACACACACCACATATTATATATATATAATATATATATATATATATTATATATATATATATATATAATATATATATATGTGTGGTTTTTGGTATGTTGTATATATATATTTTTATATTTTTTTAAAAAAACTATTGTATATTTATATATATGTAATTTCTAAAAATTTATATATATATATATATTATATAATATATAATATATATATATTTATATATTATATATAATATATATATATGTATATTTGTGGGGGTGTGTGTGTGTGTGTGTGTGTATACGTAAATGTATATATAAAAAAAGAATAAAAAAATACATAAAATAAATATATATAACTATAAACAAATTTTAAAAAAATATATATAACACACATACACATACACACACACACTGCACACACACACGCAGACACCCAACACCCCACACACACACACAACATACACACAAAGAACACACACACACCACAAACACACAACACGCCGCCATATATATATATATATATATATATATATTATTTATTATATATATATATATATATATATATAAAAATATATATAATTAAATATAATATATTATATATATATTATATACTATATTAAAAATAATTTTTTGATATATATGTATATTTTATATATGCATAATACATACATACATTTTGTTTGTTTTTTGTGTGTGAGGTATATAATATATATATTTATTATAAATTATATATATTATAATAATATAATATTACTATATATATAAATGTGTCCATGTGTGTCTGTATATATTTATATTAGTCTATCTCTTCCCCTCTCGCTATCTATTTTTTCTGTCTATCTACTATCTATCTATTAAAATATGTCTTGCAATATATACCATATATATTTTTGAAAATATTACATAGATATCTATATATCTGTCTACCCTCTATCTATCTACCTATATCCAAATCTTATGTTTTAGTTTTAATATTTTTTTTTTTTTTTTTTTTTTTTTTTTAAGTGCCCTGTCCCACAAGGGATTTTGGCGAATGGTTTTCCCATGATTTTTTTGGGCAATTTAGAGGGGTGGTTTACCGTTGCCTTGAGGTGAAGTTCCTTCCCCAAAGGGCAACGCGCCGAACCCTAAACTCAGATTGCCTCGTGACAGTTTTGAGCCGTCTCAACCACTCGGCCACCGCGCCCTACAAAATTTGTATATATATGTATATTTATATATATATATAAAATAATATATGTTATTTTTATATTATGTATATATTACATTATATATGCATAATACATTTAAAATTTTTATGCCTTTTTTTGTATTTAAACCCTATTTATACTATTTTATCATCATCATCAAGGGCTAAAGCGCGGGGCGCATGGCCGCATCCCCCCCTTCGTTCCAGCCACGAGGATCCCTCGGGGCGAGTCCCCAGGCAGGCACACGGCCCATTCAAATTCCTCCGACGGTCTGTCGTGCTGCCCAAGCCATGACCTAGGATCCCACAGGCTCCCCCCCCGGGTTTGTCTCGCAGAGAGAAAAACCTGATGGGCAGGGTCTCCATGGGGGGCAGTTAGGGCCCCATATCCCTGAGTTGGCGATCCCGGATTAGCAAGTAACAGGTCCCTGCCAGTCTCACGGTGTAACCGCCGGTTGGGCAGGGGGTCCTGCCAACTGTACCCCATGATCCGGCGAAGGGGCTTGTTTCAAAAGGCATCAAGGCGAGCTCCAAGAATGGATAGCGCCAGGTTTCGTTCATAGATAAAATTGGAAGTATCAAGGCCCTTTAAACACGGCTTCATCTTCTGCTAGGTACCGACATCTCCAAACCTCTTTTTGATCAGTTTTAGGCTCCCGTTGCCCCAAACCCAATCCGTGTACTGACTTCTTGTTACAACCAAGATAGGACTACGCTACCCGTATGTAAAACTTTCTGTAACTTTAAGTCCCGCCCGCAAGCATGGAGACTGAAAAGGGGTTCCCTAACAGGCCCCCAAAAACCTGAATTTGGGCTTTCCGAGACCTCTAGGCCTAGGGGCTTCACCTCATTTCAAATGCATCAAAAAAACCGCCCCAAGTGACTCCAAGGGTGGCAACATCGTCGGCAAAGTCAAGGGCTGAGACCTTAAAGCTGTGTTGCTCCGCACGACTTTGCTTAGTACTCTGCCCCTTATCCAGTCCAAAAGGTTTAAAAGTGTTGGTGCAAGGAACAGCCTTGCCCACCCCTGAAATTTAAAAGGGAAGAAATTCGCCCTCCCCCCCCACACTTTACCACTTTCAGTACCCGTATAAGGCTTGCTATCAGGGCAATAATCGTGTCAAAAATTCCCCCACCCCAGGATCCCCTAACGTTCCGAGCCCCGAGGCAAACGCCTTCTTGTGGCGATGTAGGGTGCGAGCAACCCACGACCGAAATCCGACGGCGTTCCACATTATCGAAACTAGTATACGGTTATTTTGGACTTGCCAGGGGGTAAATCCCGACTACTCCGGTCTCTGATGCCTCTAGGGGGGTGCGGATCCGTTTGAAGAATGTGGGCGAGAACCTTGCCTGTTGCTGAGCAGGTAATCCGCGGTAGTTTTCTACTACACGCAATATATATTATAATATTAAAAATATATTATATATAATTTTATATTAATATATTAAAAATATAATAATATATATATAATTATATATATATATTATATATATAATTATATATATATTATAAATATGGTGATTGTGTGCATTATTCTATTCTATCTTCGTTTATAGTCTATCTAACTCTATCACTATCTATATATATATAATAAATATAATATTATTATATATAATATAAAATATAAATATATTTATATGTAGATACATACATACATAATACAACACTCTATTTATTTTTTATCTATATATTTTATTTTTCTTTCTATATGTATTATTATATATATTGTAATATAATAAATACATATACAAATTTATTTTTTTTTGTATTTAAAAAAGAGTAAAGTGAGAAGGGGGGGGGGGGGGGACGAGAGAGAGAGAGGAGGGAAAGGAAGAAAGAGAGAGAAAGGAGAGAGAGAGGAGAGAAGAGAGAGAAAAGGGGGAGGGTGGGGTGAGTGAAGAGAGGGGGAGAGAATGGGAAAAGGGGGGGAAAACGAAGAGAGGAGAAAAAAGAGGAGAGAGGAGTGGTGAAAAGGAGGAGAGAGAAGAAGGAGAGAGAACAGAGAGTAAGTGGAAATGAGAGAGAGAAGAGAGGAAGGAAAAAAGAGAGAGAGGGGGGAAAGAGAGAGAGGGGGACAGACAGACAGACAAAAAAGTGAGAAGAGAGAGAGGAGAAAGAAAGAGAGAGAGAGAGAGAGAGAGAGAGACTGAGAGAGAGATAGAGAGAGAGAGAAGAGAAGGACAGAAAAGAGGAGAGGGGAGCATAGAGGAGAAAGAGAGAGAGCGAGAGAGGGAGAGGGAGAGAGAGATAGAGAGAGAGCGAGAGCAGACAGACAGACAGACGACAGATCAGACAGACAGACGGGACGGGGGAGACAGAGTGAGAGAAGGAGAGACTGAGTCAGAGTGAGAGAGAGAGAGAACTAATTTGAGAGAGAGTCTGAGAGAGGAAAGCGAATCTATATATTATATATATATATATAATATAATATATATATATATATATATATGTATATATTATATATATATATATATATTTATAATTTTATTTTATTCATTTATAATATATATATATAGATATATAAAATGAATAAATAAATATTAAATATATATATATATATTAATAATATAATATATCTATATATATATCTATATATATATATATATCTATATATATATAGATCGCTTACGCTCTCTCGAGACTCTCTCTCAATTTAGTTCTCTCTCTCTCCTCACTCTGACTCAGTCCCTGCTCCCCTCTCACTCTGTCCTCAGTCATCTTCTGTCTGTCCTGTCGGTCTGTCCGTCTGTCTGTCTCTCTTCCCCTCCTTCCTTTCCTCTATCTCGCTCTCCTCTCCTCTCTCTTCTGCTCTCTCTTTCTCTCTCTATGCTCCCCTCTCTCTCTTTCTGTCCTTCTCTCTCTCTCTCTCTCTCGTCTCTCTCTCAGTCTCTCTCTCTCTCCTCTCTCCATCTCTCTCAGTCTCTCTCCTCCTCTCTTCCTTCTCTCATCTCCTCCTGTCTCTGTCTCTCTCTCTCCCTCTCTCTCTCTCTCTCTCTCTCTCTCTTTCTCTCTCTTTCTCTCTCTCTCTCTCTCGCTCCCCCCCCTCCCCCCCTCTCTCTCACTCTTACTCTTATTTATATATACAAATAAAAATAAATTTGTATATGTATTTATATATATATACATATATATATATATACATACATATAGAAAGATAAATAGATAATAGTATAATAAATAAATAGATTGTTGTATGTATGTATGTATGTATCCTATCTTATACATATATTTATATATATATATATATATATAAATATATATATATATATATAGGTATATATATATATAGATAGTTAGATAGATATTAGTAGACATATAAACAGACAGATAGATATAGATATATAATGCACACACATACGACGCAATATATATCTATATATATATATATATCTTATATATATATATATATATATATCTATATTATATATTATATATATATATATATATATATATATTCGTGTATGGAGCAACTAACGCTGCATACACTGCTCAGCATACCAGGCAAGTTTATCGCCCACATTCTTCTAAACGGATCCGCAACCACCTACTGATGCTCAAGACCGGAGTAGTCCTGGAGTTACTCCTGGCAAGTCTCACATAGACGTATACTCTAGCGTTTTCGAGTAAATTGTGACGCCGTCGTGAGTTCGTCGGTGGTTGCTCGCAGCCTACATCGACACAGAAGGCGTTTGCCCTCGGTGCATCGGAATCGTTATGGGAGAATCCTGAGGCTCAGGGGAATTTTGACACAGATTTGGCCCTGATAAGCAAGCCTCTATATGTTACTGAAAGTGCTGTAACATTGTGGTGGGGGTATGGTCGAACTTCGTCCCTGTTAATTCAGGGGTGAGGCAAGGCTGTGTCTTGCACACAAGACACTTTTCAACACTTGAATGGACTGTAATAATGGGCAGGAAGGCTACTAAGCAAAGTCATGTGGCGGAGCACACTATGCATATTAAGGTCTCAGACCTTGACTTTGCCGACGATGTTGCCATCCTTGGAGTCCTTGTGGCGCTTTTGATGCATTTAGCATGAGGTGAATTCCCTAGGCCTAGAGGTCTCCTGGACCAGACCAAGATTCGGCTTTGGGGGGCCTGTTAGGGGACCCGTTCAGTCGATCCATGCTTTGCGGCGAGGGACGTTGAAGTACAAGAAGTTTTACATACCTTTGTAGCGTAGTCCATATCTCTGGGTGTTCAGACCACAGAAGTCGTAACGGATTGGTTTGACAACAGGAGCCATGAACTCGATCACAAGAGCGTTTGGAGATGTCGGTACCTACGCAGAAGGACCAAGCTGCGTGTCTCAAGAACCTTGATACTTCCAGTTGTTGCTTCTCTTGAAGCGAAACCTGACGCTCTCCAGTGGCCTTGGCGTGCTCGCCTTGTGCTTTTGTAACCAGTCCCTTCGCCGATCATGGTGTCAGTTGGCAGAACCACGTGTTCCCACCGGCGGTTACACCGTGAGACTGGCATGGGACCTTTACTTGTATAAATCCGGGATCGCCACTCAGGCTATATGGTCACCTAGCTCGCCTCCCTATGGACGACCCTGCCCATCCAGGTTGTCTCTCTGCGAGACAACCCTGGGTGGAGGAGACCTGTGGGGACGTCTAGATCATGGCTTGGCAGGCACGACGAGAACCTGTCGCGAGGAATTAGAGATGGCCGTGTGCCTGGCCTGGAGACTCGCCTCGAGTGTGATCCGTCGTGGCTGGAACGAGGGTGGATGCGGCCATGCGCCCCCGTCTGCGTTATCCCCTTGATTATGATGATATATTGTTATTAATATGTATATATAATACATATACGTATATGCATATATGTATGTATGTATATATGCATATATATTTTATAGTACATATAATTATTTAATTATATACATATATATATATAAATATACATATATAATTTATATCTGTAGGTCGCGGTGGCCGAAGTTGGGTTTAGAGCATCGACGCAAGACTGTCACGACGGCAATCTGGTTCGAGGTCGCGTCACTGGCCGGGGCGCGTTGTTCCCTTGGGCAAGGAACTTCACCTCGATTGCCTACCTGTCCAAAGGTGAGTAAGCAAGCCAAGTCAGTGCCCGTTCGCAAACCGTGTAAATAGAGATGGTAACTCGATAAAAACACCGGCGGAAGGCAACGGCAAACCACCGGTCTAAATTGCCAAGAAATTCATGGAAATCCATGATAGCCAACGTCCTTATGGGACCCTGCCTTCAAAAAAAAAAAGAAAACATATCTACATACATATACAGATAGCTGGAACATATAGGGTAGAATAGATAGAGAGGTAGACGATATCTAATATCTATGCATATCTTTGACAATAGACAAATATATATAGGGAATATATATCTGCACAGACATATATATATATATATATATATATATTATATATATATATATATATATATTATTATATATATATATAATATATATATCGATATATAGATAAATAGATAAATAACAGAAAACCTAGTAGACAAGAGGTGAAGAGATAACTATATAAATATATACGACACACATGGACACATTTATTATATATATATATATATCTATATTATATATATATATCTATATATTTATATATTATACTAATCGTTATTTAATATATAATATGTATAATAATATATATATACCTACACACACAACACAACATAAATGTTATGTATGTATGTAAGCATATATAATACACATATATATCTACGAAATAATGTATATAATATATATTAGATATATATATATATTATATATATATATATATATCTATATATCATTATATATATTATATATATATATGCGGCGTGTTGTGTGTGTTGTGTTGGTGTGTGTTTCTGTGTGTGTATGTGTATGTGTGTGTGTGTGTGTGGTGTGTATGTGTGTGTCTGCGTGTGTGAATGCATGTTGTGTGTTGTGTATGTGTGTTATATATAGTTATATATATTTGTTTTATAGTATTATATAAGTTTATTCATTATTTATTATATATCTTTATTTCTATATAGAAAAAAAAAAAAAAAAAAAAACATTCCCGTACACACCACACACACACCCACGCATATATATATAGACTATATATATATATATATATATCTATATACTATATCTATAATATATTATATATATATATTAATATATTATATAAATATTATATATACATATTTATAGAATATACATATATATAAATATACCTATAGTTACATATATATACATATCTAATATATATATATATATATCTATATCTCTCTCACTATCTACTATTAGCTATATATGAATCTATATATATCTATACCTATATATCTATTACTCATATATCTATATCATATATCTCTAAACTTATCATATATTAATATATATATTAGTATATATATACATACATACACGTACATATATATTAGATAGACTATATATACTGTATATATATTTTATATAATGTATATATAAATACATATATATGTAATAATATATATAGATATATATATATGTGTTGTGTTGTGTGTAGTTTGTGTGTGTGTGTGTGTGTGTTGTGTGTGTGTGTGTTTGTCTGTGTGGTGTGTGTATATATATATATATATATACCTATTATTATAACTATAAAATAAAATATATAATATATATATAGTATATTATATATATATATATAATAGATTATATAATATATATATAATCTCTATACGTACAGATATATATATGTGTGGGTGTGTGTGTGTTTGTGTGTGTGTGTGTGTGTGTGGTGTGTTTGTGTGTGTGTGTGTGTGTGTGCGGGTATTATCTATATATCTATATACTATATCTATCTATATAATATTATATATATATATATAATATATATTATATATGTAATAATTCATATATAGATGATATATATATCTAGATATTATATATATACATCTATATATATATATATATAAAGAGATATATATGTGGTGTGTGCGGGTGTGTGTGTGTGTGTGTGTGTGGTGTTGTGTGTGTTTTGTGTGCGTGATATATATATATATATATATATGTATTATGATCCTATATATATATAAAACTATATATCTATATCTCTATCTCACTCAATATAATATATATCTGGTCTATATATTCATATATATATATATATATTATATATATATATATCTATCATATATAATACTATATTATATATATGTATATATATCCTATATATCGTATATATATATCTAATATCATATCTATCTCTATATCTCTTTATATATCTCTCTCTATATAGTATATATATTCATCATATCATCGACACATCTATTCTATATATCTATATATATTCTATCTATTCTATATCATAATATATATTACATATATATATATATACTAGATATATATATATATATATATACATAATATCTCAATATATATATATCTATATATCATTGTGTGTGGGTGTGTGTGTATGTGTGTGTGTGTGTTGTGTGTGTGTTGTGTGGTGTGTGTGTTGGGGTGTGTGTGTTGTGTGTGCGTGCGTATGTGGTGCGTGCGTGTGTGTGTGTGTGTGTGTGTGTGTGTGTATTGTGTCCTGTCTGTTGTGTTTATGTATGAGTGTGTGTGTGTGTGAGTGTCAGTGTGAGTGTCAGTGTGAGTGTGAGTGTGTATATAAGTATGTAAGTATATATGTATATATATACATACATACATTACATACATGAAAAAAAAAATATATATTTGCGCATGTATATATATAGGTATATATATATATTATAAATATATATATATATATATATATATATATATATATTAATATATATACTATGTATATATATATGTATGACCTATCACAACATCAATCTATATATATATCTATATATTAATATTATATAATTATATCTATATCTATATATATATATCATCTCTACATATATATATCATCTATTATATATTCAATCTCTATATATATATCAATAATATATCTATATCTCTAATATAATATATATATCTTATATCATTTCATATATCTCTGTATCTATGTTATCTATCTATCTATCTCCTCTATATCTCGATCTATAATATATACTATCTCTTTCTCTCTCTCTAGACTCTGTTTAATATCTCTCTCTATATAATATATGATATACATAAATGTCTATATTATGTATATATATATATATATATTACGCTATATATATGATAATATATATATATATTATTATATATATAATATTCATATGTATATACACCCACAACACACACACACACATCTATATATATATATCATATATATATATACAGATTTCTCTCTATAGATATATATATATATTTGTATATATTTTCTATATATATAAATTTAATTATATTCATATATAGAATATCTATATATATATCTATATATATCTATATATTCTATATATATCTATATATTTATATGTATATACATATATATATATATATATATATATCTGATAATATCTACTGTCCATATATGTATACTGTATATATATGTCTAATGTCTCATATATATATCGATCTCTATATTTGTGTGTGTGTGTGTGTGTGTGTTGTGTGTGTTGTTGTCTGTGTGTTTTGGTGTTTTGTGGGTATTGTGTGTGGTGTGTGTAACAATATATATATATATATATATATATATATATATATATACATATATATATATATATAATATATATATATATATATATATTTTATATATATTCTATGTAGTTATGTGTGTGTGTGTGTATGTATAATATATATATATATATATTATATATCTATCTATACTATCGCGCATCTATCTCTTCATATATGTGTGTGTGTGTGTGTGTGTGTGTGTGTGTGTGGTGTGTGTGTGTGTGTGTGTGTTTGTGTGTGTGTGTGGTGTGTGTGTGGTGTGTGTGTGATATATATATATATATATATATATATATAATATATCATAGATATATATCTTATATACATATCTACTATTAGCATATATATCACACACACACATACACATACCCCACACATACACACACACACACACACATACAACACACAAACACACCCTACACACACACAAACACACCCTACACACACACATCCAGAACACACACCCACAACACACACACACACACACAACACACCACACACGCACAACAACTATATATAATTCAAATATATATATATATTCTATCTACATTGCTTATATCTATATAGATCTATCGATCTACTAATATATATTATAAGTATATACCTCCTCTTATATTATATCTATCTCTATATATATATTATACTCTATCTCTATTATATATAATATATATAATCAATATCTATATCATATATAATATGTATATGTTTATCGTGTATATATACTTTGTATACATATATCTCTATCTATCTATCTCTTCGTCTATCTATCTCCTATCTATCTACGATAATTTATATCTATCATCTTTTCTATATACTCACCTAACTAATATAAATCACATATATCTATATATATACAGATGTATCATCTATCTGTTATCTATCTATATATATATGTATATGAATTAGCTAATAGATAGGATGATAGATAGATAGGATAGACGGGGAGACCAAGTGGAAGGTAAGGGGAACGGGGGAACGGGGAGAAATACGAGAAGGAGGGGACGAGTCGGATGAAGGGGCTAATGGGAAGGGTTAGAAGTGGAAGGAGGAGGAGGAGGAGGAGGACATGGGGGGATCGGAGGGATAGCAGTGGAAGGAGGAAAGAGATGAGTTGTAGGAGTATGAGGGAAACGGAGAGATATAAATTGATAGGATGAGGAGGAGGAGTAAGGGGGAAATGAGGAGATAGAAGTGGAATTATTCGTGGGAGGGGGGAAGAGGAGGAGGAAGAGGGACTGGAGAATAATTGGAAGCAGTAGGATGAGAGGAGGAAGAACGGGAGGGTGGTGGTGGAAAGGAGGAGGAGGAGAAGAAAGGGGGAAATTGAGAGATAGAGGTGGAGGGAGAGGAGAAGGATTAAAAGAGGGTAACGAGAATAAAAATGAGAACGAGGATTGGGAGAAGGTGAGG
>NW_023654642.1:27500-29854 GCF_015228065.2 Penaeus monodon
TTGCAATAATAATGATAATAATTGCAATAATGATGATAGTAATTGCAATATGATGATAATGATGATGATAATGATGATAATGATGATGATAAAGATAATAATGATGATAATCATGATAATAATGATGATAATAACAGGAATTGTGTCCATATATAATAAAAAAGGTAAAAGAAAATAATCCCAACAGTCGAAAAAGCGGCAAAATCTAGCGAAATATTGTCTTTTGAGAGTAGACTCCAAAATGACGTTTTTTCCATTCATTTGATGATTCTGGCAATTATTAGGGTAATAATGATAATAATTACATGAATTCTATCATTCATGACAATATTGATGATAAAAGTGAGAATAAAGTGAATTTGGATAACATTTGATGATTATTAATATTATTACTATTATCGTTATTATTATCATTATTATAATAATAATAATAATTATTATTATTAATATTATTATTATTATTATTATTATTATTATTATTATAACTTTAATTATTAGTATTATTGCCAAAAAACATATTATAACTGTAATAATAACAATGATAATAATAATAGGTATAATTATAATAATACTAATTGTTATAATATTGTTATTAATATTATTATTGTTATTATTATGATTATTATTATTTTTACTGGTAGAATGATTGTAGAAATAATTATCATAACAGTAATAATTACAGTAATAACGATATTAATTAAAATTATGATATAAAGAATTTTTATAAAAACGTTATTATTGTTATTATTATTGTTATTACTATTATTATTGTAGTTGTTATTAGTATTGATGTAAAAATATATATTATAACTGTAATAATTGCAAAAATAATGATAATTGCAATAATGATGATAATAATTGCAATAATGATGATAATGATGATGATAATGATGATAATGATGATATTGATGATGATAACGATAATAATGATGATAATCATGATAATAATGATGATAATAACAGGAATTGTGTCAATATATAAAAAAAATGGTAATAGAAAAAAATCCCAAAAGTCAAAAAAGCGGTCAAATCTAGCGAAATATAGCCTTTTGAGAGAAGACTCGAAAAATGAACTTTTTTCCATTCATTTGATGATTCTGGTAATTATTAGGGTAATAATGATATTAGTTACCAGAATTCTATTAATCATGACAACAATGATGATAAAAGTGAGAATAAAGAGAATATGGATAACATTTAATGATTATTAATATTATTACTATTATCATTATTATTATCATTATTATCATTATTATTATTATTATTATTGTCATTATTATTATTATTATTATTATTATTATTATTATTATTATTATTATTATTATAATCATTCCTTTAATTATTAGTATTATTGCCAAAAAATATATTATATCTGTAATAATAGCTGTAATAATAATAGGTATAATTATAATAATACTAATTGTCATAATATTGTTATTAATATTATTATTGTTATTACTATTATTATTGTAGTTGTTATTAGTATAGATGTAAAAACATATATTATAACTGCAATAATTGCAATAACAATGAGAATAATTGCAATAATTATGATAATATTTGCAATAATAATGATAATGATGTCGATAATGATGATAATATGATAATGATGATAATGATGATGATAACGATAATAATGATGATAATCATGATAATAATGATGAAAATAAAAGGAATTGTGTCCATATATAATAAAAAAGGTAAAAGAAAAAAAAATCCAAAAAGTCGAAAAAAAGTAAATATCTAGCGAAATAAAGCCTTTTGAGAGTAATCTCCAAAATGACGTTTTTTCCATTCATTTGATGATTCTGGCAATTATTAGGGTAATAATTATAATAATTACCAGAATTCAATTAATCATGACAATAATGATGATGAAAGAGAGAGTAAAGAGAATTTGGTTAACATATGATGATTATTGATATTATAACTATTATCATTATTATTATCATTATTATCATTAATAATAATAATAATAACAATAATAATAATAATAATAATAATAATATTATTATTATTATTATTATTGTTATTATTATTTTTTTATTATTATTATTATTATTATTATTACTTTAATTATTAGTATTATTGCCAAAAAATATATTATAACTGTAATAATAGGAATAATAATAATAATAAGTTAATTATAATAATCTAATTGTTATAATATTGTTATTAAATTATTATTGTTATCATTATCATTAATTATTTTACTGTGATATAATTGTTAAAATATTTTATGACAGTGATATTCAGTAAAAAGCGTATTATTAAATTGATATAGTAAATTTTTAAAAACGTTTTTTATTATTATTTACTTATTTTTTAGTTATTATATATTAATGTAAAATTGT
>NW_023654643.1:0-4523 GCF_015228065.2 Penaeus monodon
ACGCCCTTTTTTTTTTGGTTTTTGTTTTTCCTCCCTTTGTTGACGTTTTTTATTGACGTTCTTGTAAGCCGGATTCACGCGGATTCGTGCGGATTATCGTGAGGATTTGTGAGGATTCGTGGTCTTGATATTTTATTAATTTTTTTGTGTTATTTCTTGTTTAAATGTTTTTTATGGTAAAATGTTTTAGTTATTTTTTTATTTTGTTTTTTTCCCCTTTGTTGACGTTTTTTTTTACGTTCTTGTAAGCCGGATTCGCGCGGATTATCGTCAGGATTTGTGAGGATTCTTGCGGATTCGTGGTCTTGATATTTTATTAATTTTTCTGTGTTATTTCTTGTTTAAATATTTTTATTTTATGGTTAAATGTTTTTTTTTTTTTTTTTTTTTTTTTTTTTTTTTTTTTTTTTTTAGTTATTGTTTTGTTTTTCTCATAGATATATAGATAACTAACTGATATATAGATAACTAGGTGCATTAATAAGAAAATAGAGATGCACCGATAGGTAGATACTTACACATGCATGTATATATATGTATACATACATATATATATATATATATATATATATATATATATATATATATATATATATATATATATACTATATATATACTTATATACATATATATATATATATATATATATATATATATATATATATATATATATATATATACATATGTGTGTGTATATATATATTCATATATATATATATAATATATATATATATATATATATAATATTATATATATATATATATATATATATATGTATTTATATATATATTATGATATATATATATATATATTATGTATATAATATATATATATATATTATAAGTATACTATATATTTCAAATACATATGTATATATTAATATATTATATTTAGTTATATATATATATATAAAAAAATATAAATATATAAATATATATATATATATATATATATATATATATATATATATATAATATATATATATATATATATATATATATATATATATATATATATATATGTATGTATATTATGTATACATCCATATATATATAATACATATATATATTATATATACAAATATGTAATATTGTTACGCCGACCGCCTCGTCTCTCTGCCACCAACACAAGGCAGGCTAGGCAGACGGCGTGCTATCCACAGGGTCGTGAACAATGAACAGCTCCAAGAGGCTCCGAGCACCACAGCGTCCCAGAACACCACGTGGGGAAACGCCAAGTGGCGAGGCAGGGCACGAAATAGGCACATTACAGGGAGAAACCAGCATGTCACACTGCACGATACAGCTTATAACAGGGCAACAAAAAGTTTATCAGGTCACAAGGACACACACGAGGTCTTCACCGGAGCAGCACCCAACTCCCTGTCTTGGCTTGTTCCTCCGCTACCCCGCTCACAGCTAGTTGCGTCATGTTTGCCCAGGTCCCTTCATGTTAACACATGCCCAGGTCATCCTTTTCATGTTAACACATGTTTCACACAGAGACAAAGACCCACTGGCGTAGCACTATCCCCCCCTATCAAGCAGACGACCCGTCTGCTCTGACATACCTAAACATGAAACAAAATACAGAAAATTTACATAAAATTAGTCCTCAGGAACAAACAAAATTCTTTCAAACAAAAGTAACCGTAATTGTAAATCAGTTCTCAGAAACACAAAAATCTTTCATCCAGCGCGGCTTTCTTCACTCTCGCTGGGGTCGCTCTGGAGGTGTGGGCGGCGGTAGAATGGCAGTGGCACCCAGAGGGATATCTGCCCCAAGACCTGGCTCATGGTCACCATTGACGTCTGTTGCATCGCCCTCACCATCCAAATGCTCGTCCTCATCTCGGTCAGCGTCTGCCACGTCCTCATCGCCGCTACTGGGGCTAACTTCATCTTCTTTTTCACCATGGCCCCAGGAGTAGCTTTCTGGCCCATGGTAACGCCACAGCCGGTCCACGTGGACAACCGACGGTCGTTTTCGCCCTCTGCGAATTCGATAGGTGACATCAGAGAGGGCCGCTACCACCGTGTATGGCCCTTCCCAGGGGCTCTGTAGCTTCGGCGAGAGCCCTCGCTTCCGACGCGGGTTATGCAGCCACAATCTGTCACCTATGTTGTACCTCACTTCCCTCATGCGCCGGTCATAGGTCTCCTTCATGGCATGGCCGGCTACCTTGAGCTTGCCACGCACTCGTCAATGCACCTCCGCCAGGTTAGCGGCGCTCCGGTGCGCCAAGTCCTCGAGGAAGTATGGTAACGGCCACATACCAACCAACTCCTCACTCCCCGACGACTCTTCTGGACGTTCCACTTCCTCACAAGTGCCCAGCTTTGCACCAGTTGGCACCTTCTGGGCCTTATCAGAGAAGTTAGCTACCAACACTGTAACTAACCCCTCCCCTGGTCCAACAAGGCTCCGCCCAACCGCTACGCCATCAGCCAGCTGCAGGTTTTGAATGGGCTCCACGAGGCCCTCTACTCCACGCTTCACTCTTGACAGTCGACACCGGATTCTAGACTCTGTCCTGGGGGCAAGGTGCAGTCGTTCAGCAGTAACTACCTCTGCACAGCCAACCTCTGGAAGCAAGGGCACATCTTCACCGTGCACCCTCACCAGCTTCTGTCCAAGGTCGACACACGTCTTATTCTGCGTCAGGTAGTCAAGGCCCAGCAAGCAGTGCTCGTCCAGATCGGCCACATACACCGGCAGCCGCTGCACCATGCTGCCCACGCCAATACGAGCCTCCACTGGCCCCTTGAGCTGCACACAATGCCTCGTGACACCACACAGTCTCTGTGGTGCGTCTGGAAGTCGCATAGTGGCCAACATATCAGACCACACTAGGGTCTTCTCAGCCCCAGTGTCCACTGTCAGGCAGCATGGCTTCCCATCTATTGAGCCCTCCACCTGCATCATGCTGGTTCGACATCAGCTTACCCAAGTCGGGGCCCGGGAACCGAGGACGGCTGGGTTTCGGCCCCCTTCTCCAGCCTGTCCGAGTTTTCCTCCTGTACCACTTCCTTAGCCTTGGGACATGCACTTGGATGGTGACCATTCCTGCCACAGTCCTTGCAGCACTGCTGGAAGGCATCAGAATCCGTCTGGTTGAGAGGATGTGTTCTCCGCTCCCTCCGACACCGACTACGTCTGTACCCTTCCTCACCGCAGCCCCAAAACAAGCCTTGGAAAATGCTCGGGCTCACCTTCCTCAATGCTATCTTCTCCACTTTAGCCTTCCGGCCCCAGAGGTCATGGCGGGGCTGAGCAGCTGGCCCTAGGCCACTGGTTGCCTTCAGGAAAGCCTCGAACTCCAAGGCCCTCGCCAGCGCCACCTGCAGGTCCTCAGGGTGTGCCTGCTTGACGTAGATTTGCAGCTGCTGGTTCTGCAAAGCGTCAACAAAGAAATCGCGGGACAGGACCATGATCATCTCTTCTGCAGCTGCAGGGTACGACCTCCTTACCAGCGCCTCCACATCCTGTGCCAGCTGGGACAGTGTCTCGCCATGCTCACAAGTCCGCTTCTTCAAGCGGGCCCGATATACCTCGGCCTGGTGGTGGTGCCCGAAACGGCGTTTCAAAGCCTCCGCCACGCTGGTGTAAGAGGCATGTTGGGATGGCGGCAGATGGCCCAACACTTCCACCGCGGGGCCCCTTAACACTGTTACCAGCTGCAGGGCCTTCTCTTCCTGGCTCCAGCCCTGGGCAGATGCCAGCATTTCAAATTGGGTGACATATGCCTCTGAGGCCACCTTCCTGTCGTACTCAGCTGGCTTACGCTTCACAGAATGTCTGGAGCCGAGGGGCTGCGGGTGGAGAACGTGTGCCATGAACTAACACGCCCGGGGGGGTGAGGGAGGCAACGAGGCGGGTTGACCGGGTCCGAGTTTGCCGGCACCTATACCCAAGGGAGCGGTTCCGATGGGTCCCCAGCCTTCTGCAGCGACCACTGGCTCCGACACGACGCTGCGAGGCCCGGGGGTTTCCTGTCAAGGACCCCAGGCAGACCCCAGTAAATCTGACACTCTGGCATCTGTTGCCAGAACCTCGTCTGCCTTCTCTGCTTGCAACGTTACTACCTCGTGACGCCGCCTTTCCTCCTTCACTTCCTCCCTCAGGCCCTGAACCTCGCCCTTCAGAGTCTGCACCTCCTCCATCAGTTCACTCTTCACGCTGTTGCAGGCGTTGTCGGTGTACTGCTGAGTTTCTATCTTCACAGACACAAGATTGCTCTGTAGCACCTCAACAAGTTGGCAGAACTTTTCCTCTGCCTTCCTTGCCTGCATCTCGACGAGATGGTGTGCCTGCTCTTCTGCCCTTTGTGCCATTTCCTCCCTCATACCGGCCAGCATGGCAGTGATCAGGTCCATCTGGCTCGGCTCCACCTCACTCGTGCCTGCCTCAGTCATAGCCTCCTCTCCCTCATGGCTGCCGCCATCTTTGGATGACATGATAAATCGGCGCTCTCACTGATCAAATATCACAAATCCCACTCCTGACACCATTTGTTACGCCGA
>NW_023654646.1:0-4522 GCF_015228065.2 Penaeus monodon
TTTTTTTTTTTTTTTTTAAAAAAAAAAAAAAAAATTTTTTTTTTAAATTTTTTTTTTCCTTTTTTAAAAAAAAAAAAGGGGAAAATTTTTTTTTTTAAAAAAACTTTTAGTTTCCTTTTCCCCCCCTAAGCGCCCCCCAAACCCAGGCCGGTTTTTTTCCTTCCCCCAAAATTTTATTTTTTAATTTTTTTCCCAGAAAATTTTTTTTTTGGGAAATTCCCATTTTTTTTTTTTTCCCTTTTTTTCCTTTTCTTTTCCCAGTATGGTATTTATAAATGTTTGCTTATAATATATATAATACAACAACCACGCACACAAACCACACCATAAACCCCCCACCACCCCCACCAACCAAAAAAAAATATATATATTATTATTTTAAATATATTTTTTATATATTTTTATAAAAATTAATAAAATTTATAAATTTATTAAAATTAAATATTTTATATAAAATTAATATATATTATATTTATATTATATAATTTTAAAAAATTTTTATATATTTTTTTTTTTATATTTTATAATTTCTTTATATATAAAATAATATTATAAATATTAATAATATATTAATAATATAAATTTAAATATATTTAATATTTTTATATTTTTAATAAAATATATATAATATATATTTTTATATATATATATATATATATATTATCCGTGGTGTGGGTTGTGGTGTGTGCGTTTTGTGTGTGGGTTTGGTGCGGTGTGTGTGTGTTTTTTATATATATGTATATACGATTACATATATATAAATACCATACGGGACAGAAAAAAAAATAAATGAAAAAGTGCTGAGAAAAAAAAATTGAAAGGGCCCGGCTTTTGGCATCTTAAACAAAAGGGAAAACTAAAGTTTTGGTCATTTTTAAAATAAAAGTATTGGGAAAAACTTGTGCAGGATGGTGATAGGAAACAAAGGGAAAGGGAAACCAAAACAAAAACGACGCAACAAGATATTTCGGGCTGAGCAAAACGATTTTTGTGGCGGAGGGTGGGGGAAGGGGGGCCCCCGGGTGCTCAAAGAACTACCGTTTTTTGATGATGATATATGAATCATCACACCAAACTGCTAATACTCATACTTTATTGTTATTAAGATTTGTATATATTGAATATAAATTGAAAAAAATATATATTTTATATATATATATATATATTATTTTTTTATAATTATATATTATATATTATATTATATATTATGTGTTTTGTGTGTGTGTGTGTGTGTGGTGGTGTGGTGTGGTGGTTGGTGTTGTGTGTTGTGTTTTGTTTGTGTGTGTGGTTAAAATTTTATCTATATATTAATTTTATTTTCTAAATTTTATTTTTAATTATATTATTTATTATGTATTTTTTATATATTATATTATTTTAATATAATATAATATTAATATTTATTTTTATATCATACTTAAATTTTATATTATTTATTTTTATATATATATAATTATAAAAATTATTATTTTAAATTTAAAATATATTATATTAATTATATATATAGCATGTATTACATACATACATATATATTTTAAAAATTATATATAATATAAAATTATAAATATTATAATATTTTTATATTATTATTTATATAATATATTTATATAATAAAATATAAAATTATTATATATAAAACCATATACTGGACAACATATGTGTCACACACCACCCCAAACCCACACACACCACACACCACACACACATAATATTATATTTTTAATATATTATTTATTAAATATATATAGTGTTTGTGTGTGGGTGTTGTGTTGTGTGGGGTTGTGTTTGTGTGTTGTGTTGTGTTGTGTGTGTGTGTGTGTGTGGTTGGTGTGTTGGTGTGTGGGTGTTTTGTGGTGCGTGTTGTGTGTGCGTGGGTATTGGTGTGTATTTATATGAAAAATTTATTGGTATATATGTATATACTTATATACATTACATACGTGTGTGTGTGTGTGTGTTGTTGGGTTTATCTTCCTATAATGATCGACGTATCTTCTTCCCCTAAATCGATCATGAGCTTTTTCCTCACTATATCTATATTAGTTGGCCATACCAAAAACCTCTATGTACTGTACCTCATTATCCTTGCAACTACACATTTCGAAATTCCACAGAGAATTTCAAAAATGAAAAAGTAATGTCCGTTATTATAGAAGGTATTAAAAATGTTTTATTTCCTTTTTATTTTACACGTCCACCCTCTCCCCTAAAGAGGGATTTAGTTTCTACTCGAACCATTGACACTTTGCCTTTTATATTTATTATTTTCAAAGTTCGCGCTAAAAAATTTCTAGGGTATTTGAATTCGTCAAAAATTATTAAATTTTATATATATATATATTAATTATATATATAATTATTTTAAAATTTAAATTAAAAATATAAATTTATAATATTATATGGATATGTATTAAAGTATTGTATATGTATTATTATATAATAAAATAAATTTATATATATAATTATAATATATATCTATTGTGGGTGTGTGTGTTGGTGTGGTGTGTGGTGGTGTGTTTGTGTGGTGTGTGTTTGTGTGTCTGTGTGGTTGTGGTTGTGTGTGGTGTGTGTCTGTCGTGTGTGTGTTGTTGGGTGTGTGCGTGTATATATATAATATATATTTTATATTAATTATAATTATATTATATATAATTTATTACATATATTATATATAATAAAGTATAATTTTATTATTTCCTAATAATTTATATATTATATTATATTATATATATATATTAATATATATATATATATTTAAAACATATACCATATCCGCTATCTATTCTATTATCTATCCTAGTCGTGTGTTTTTGTGTATAAAATAATTAATTATATATATATAATTTTTATTATTATATTATAAATATTATTTTATATTATATTTTGCATTGCCCTATAACCCTCAGTAATAAATAGAGAGAGGACTAAATCCTGCAGTGGAAAATGGTTTTTGGGAAAAAAAAATAATAAATAAAAATATATTATATATTATATATTTATATTATATATATTATATATTATTAAAATTGTGTGTGTGTGTGTGTGTGTGTGTGTGGTTGTGTGTGGTTTTGTGTGTGTTTCTGTGTGTGTGTGTGGTTTGTGTGGGTTGGGGTTATGTGTGTGGTGTGTGTGGTGGGTTTTTGTGGTTTTTTGGTGTGTTCTGGTTTTGTGCATATGTGGTGACACACACAACAACACCACACCCCACACACACACCCACACCACCACACACTCCCCACACACACACACCCCACCCCAACCCCCACCCACCCACACAAACACCCACACCCACACACACACACAAAAACCCACACACACCACACATATATATATAATATATATATATATATTTATAAAATATATTTAAATTAAATTTTAATATACACACAAAAATCACTATATTATACAAAAAACACACTACAATATATTATATTAATAATTATATATTATATTATATATATTATTATAATATAATTTTTATATTATAATATATATATTATATAGTAGATAATAGATGATAGATGATGATAGATAGATAGATTTAAAAAAATATATGTATTTAAATTTTTCTTATAATAATTTATATAAAATTATTTATAATTTATATTATATTTAATATTAAATATATTTGTTATTAGGCCCGGGGGCCGGTGGGTTGAGCTCGGACCAAAACTGGGACGACGGCAATCTGATTCGAGGGTTTGATCCCACCGAGCGTTTTTTCTTGGGCAAGGGCTTCCCCGATGCCTACCTAGCCCAAAGGGTGGCCAACCCCCCCCGTCAGTGTGGTCCCCCAACCCGGATAAAAAAAAAGAAATGATTACCCAAAGGAAAACCGGGACTTTCCGTGGAAAAAAACTGGGGACCCTACCAGTCTCACCCAAAAGGGATCACAAAAAGAAACTCAAATTAAAAATCGCTGTGCCAGGCCTCACACAAACCTACCGTTTAAAAAAAGAAGGAAAAAAATGTATTATATAATATAATATATAATATATACTATATATAATATATTATATATATATATTCATACACACATCAACTCACACAAACAAAACACCAAAACACAACGCCACGCATACACACACACACACACACACACACACACCCACACACACACCACACATTAATATAAACTTTTTCATATATATAATAATATAAAATATTATATATATAAAATATTATATATATATATATTTAATAAATATAATATATTTTATTAATATATATAATATTATAAAATATAATATTATATTATAATTTAAAATTAAATTATTATATATATATTTATATATATTTTTAATATATATTATATATATTGATTTTAACACACATACCACACCCACACAACCCCCCACACACACACACCCCCACCACACCACACACCCACCCCCTATATATTATAAATAAAAAAAAAATAAATAAAAAAAATTTTTTTATTAAAATATATATATATATATATATATATATTAATATTATAATATATTAATAATTTTTAAAAGATTTTCTTTTTAACTAACGT
>NW_023654647.1:0-4522 GCF_015228065.2 Penaeus monodon
TATAGAAAATAGTTTGTAAAATTATTACACACACACACCACCCCCGCACCACGTATGTATAATTATATATATATATATATATATATTATATATATATATATAATATATATATATATTTATGTTATGTATATATTATTTATTTATATATATCTTGTAAATTTATATATATTATTTATTATATAATATTTTTTATATTTATGCATAATTTTTATTCATATAAATAAATATATATTATATATATATATATATATATATATTATAAAAATTTATATATACATATCATATATATTTTTAATATATATATATATTATAATATATTATATATATATATAATTTATGTTATTATTTTTTTATTAAAATATCTATGAAAATATATTATATATTTTTCTAATATATATATTTTATTTATATTTATGCATATATATTTATTCATATATATATATATAATACAATACTATATTTTAATATATATATATAAATATAATATATATATATATATATATATATATATATATATATATAATTCTGTGTGTGCGGTGTGTGTGTATGTGTGTATATATATACATCTATATCTATTCTATCATCTATTACTATTTTATAAAATTATATATATAATAATAAAAATAAATAATTATATATATATATATATATTATTATATATATAAATATATATATATACTTATATTATATTATTATATATATATATATAAAAATATTATATATACACATCTGTGTGTGTGTGTGTGTGTGATATATATTCTATTCTATATCTATCTATCTATCTATCTATCTATCTATCTATCTATCTATCTATCTATGTAGCGGTGCTCCCCCCTTTGAGGTATCTAAAGATTTTTTCATTTCAAAAATCTTGTCCAAGGTATGAATTTTTGGGAAATTAAATCAGGGAAATTGCCTTTCCCAAATTTAATTTTTTTGTAATTTCAACGGTCCGATTTTGAAATTTTTATAATATTTTCCCTATATTTTCTCTAAATAAAAAAACTTAGAAAAAGGGAAATTTTTAACTTTTTACTTGATTGATCCTTTTCTTTTTTTTTTTTTTTTTTTCAGATGGAGAGTCTAGAAGAAGATTATAACAAAATATCTGGCAGAAAATAAGAAAAACTTTGACGGGTTTTAAAAAAAAATTTAAAAAATCATAAGCTGTCAAAAATCATCATCGTACATGAGGGACCAAGGAAAAATATTTGCGAGTGAATACTTGGGTGCTGGACTAAAGAAAAAGCGCACAAAGATAGATTCTTTTCTCAAAAAAAAAACACAAAGACGACATTTTTGCCCAAAAATGTAATCTTTTTAATGTTACTGTATGATATTGTTTATTTTATAAAACCTCGAGTGTTCGGGTAGTCTAATCGTGTATCAAATACGTTGACTTATTCGTCTTTTTCCTACGATCATGAAAATGGGAAATTAAAAACTTTCACACAAAATGTTTCGAAATTGTGGCCCTAATTACTTGCTTTTCAGAAGTTTAAGTATTGCGGCATTTCTTATGCATATATAATATAATATTATATATAATATAATATATTATATATATATATATTATATATAAAATATATATATATATATTTCTTTCTGTGTTTCCGTATGGGTTTGCCACTCGGGTGCGAATTGCAACCCCAAAAAGAGGTATTTCGGCCGTGAAGAATCTCATCTTTATTTGCAAACGTTTCGAAGGTTCCACCAACCCTTCTTTCTCATGCGAAAGCAAAACCAATAATAATTCTTAGATTTTTACATAACAAGGGGAGGGGGTTCGGGAAATTTTAAAAAAATACGTAAATAAACGGTAGACACAAAAAAAACCAAATAATAAAAAAAACATAGTACAAAATATATCATAATAAGAGATAAATTTGAAAAACACCAATTGTTGTTTGTGGAAAAGGGGGGGGTTTAATGTGAAAACGCTAGTTGCAGTGGTTACGTTTTTATTTCTGGTTTCATTTTTTTTGATTAGGAGGGATTCGAGGTGATAGTCCTGGGGGGAAGATGGAGGAAAAAATATTAAAATCTTTGTTCAAAAGGGTGAGTTTCAATGAATGTTCTTTTATTGCCGAAAAAGGGATGGGTTTGCTCCGGGAGGCCATTTCTAGGACTTTCCTTTTTTTTCTAGATGCGTTCGCGCCATGTGGGTTGCCCCACGTCCCTGCTTGGCACTGGACGGAAAAAAAATATACCACTTAAAACAAAATCGACTATAGTTCATAGGTTTTTTTCATGAACTTTGCTATAGTTTTGGGGTTTTTTATGAAAACAAAAGTGAATTAATCGGGGGTATTATTCCCTAGAGTGTTTTTAAAATGTTTCCTGATTTTTAGCTTAAATCACCCAAATTGGTAGTTTAACATACTTATTTGGGCTCTTTTGACAGTACAGCCTTTTTTGGTTGGGGAATTTGTTGTGAAAAAATTTTTGTTTTTTTAAAAAAACCTGTAAAGGTATCCTTTGTTGTAAAAGTTTTTTTTTGAAATAAAAATTTTGTGAAACTGCCCATTCACACAAAATTTTAGGCCCTATGATCAGAGTTTTTATACTGTTTTTAATTTTGTATATTATGGGGGAAAATGAGATTTTAGGGCCCAGGCCATGAAAGTTGTTTACGGTAGATACAGTATGGGAAAGGGGCCGTTGTGTTGGGAACCATATATCTAAAAAAGGGTAGTTTTTGGGTTTTTTTGCCTTCAATTAAAAATTTTATCTGGATGTTTGAAATTTGATATTTTAAAAAAAATTTCGTGGGAAGGGGGACTAAACCACAGGGAAAATTCGCAATGTTCGACGATAAAAAAGAGGTCTGAAATTTAGGCGGCTTTTTCTAGCCATTTTGTTCGTATAACTTTAAAAAGCTTGGCATGGAGGGGTGAGGGGCCCATGGGTACCCGTCTGTTTGGGGGAAAAGGACCCAAATAAAAACTGAATGATGGGCTTGGGTTTTAATAATTTTTTGAAGTTTCCTTTTTTTAATCCAATTTGTTCAGGGGTAGTGTCCGGTTTTAGTTTTTAATTCTGTTCTCTTGTAGTGGTACATTTGTAATAGTGTTCAAATCAAAATCGCCATTTGCGGGTTTTTGGAAAAATTCAGTGATGGATTTCTTTGGAAAGTGGGAAATTTCAATATTATTTGAAATTGTAGTTATGGGGGAATGGGGACAGAATTTTGCAAATTTAAATTAAAAGTGCCAATTGATGAAATGATGGGGCTTAGGGGAATATTTGCCTTGTGAACTTTAGGCAGCCATAAGTGTGCCAGTCTGGAGCCAGAAGTCATGAGAAGGTTGTAGGTACTAACACTGATAGAGATTTAATTGTACGAAGCAATCTATTTAATTTGTCTTCCAGGTATAGTAAGTGGGGGGAAACTTCAGCTGTAATTCGTTTGAATTTTGTGTGGTCATTGAGAATAGCCATCATCTTTTGTTTATAGTCACATTTGTTTAAGATAACAACTCCACGTCCTTTGTCTGGTTTGGTAATTATTATTGTGTTGTCTTTTGTAGGGATTGTAAAGGTGACAAGAAATCCTTAGATCATGAGTTTGCCTTGACTGCTGCGAGAATTTTCTAAAAGTGTTGTTGGGCTATAGTTGTGATGTTATTTGTTACATTATTGAAGTTGTTGTTAAATATCACAATTTTTTATGGTGTTACAAAGTTTCTCAAAGTACAGATAGAATCTATGAAAAGGAATTCTGGTTTGGGGTAGGCAGTAGTCTAAGCCATAGACTAGTACATCTTTTTGTTCTTCAGTTAAAACTTTGTTAGAGAGGTTAAAATTACTTTGTTCTTTCCACTTTTTTCTTCCTCAATGCCTAGGTTTAAAAGTTTTTTGTTGTGTACAACGTCCACTTTACGTAGTTGTTATCCACATTGCCCTTAATTAATCTGGAATGCAATGAAATCTATAGGAGATAGGGTGGATTTCAACAGTGATAGGTCATTATTAAGCTGCTTACTGGTAGCAGTCTCCTTTCTCATTGTCTATTAAACTCACGGTTAAGGAGTTGGAAGCACCATGACGATATATTTCGGTGTATACAACTGGATTGTGAACCCGGAGTTGACAAAGTTCGGGTTACACGATAGTCTTTACATAGTTTAAGGAATCGGATGTCTTTCTGTAGCTTCTTCTCGCGAGGAGAGTTTCTCGGTCCTCGCGCAGTCAGGCAACTCATGATTCTAGATTTCTTGTCACCTTTACATCCTACAAAAGACACACATAATAATTACAACCAGACAAAGGACGTGGAGTTGTTATCTTAACAATGTGACTATAACAAAAGATGATGCTATTCTCATGACCACACAAAATTCAAACGAAATTTCAGCTGAAGTTTCCACCCCTTACTATACCTGGAAGACAAATTAATAGATTGCTTCGTACAATTAAATCCTCTATCAGTGTTAGTACCTACAAACCCTTTTCATGACTTCTGGCTCCAGACCTGGCACACTTTATTGGCTGCCCAAGTTCCAAGGCAATTTCCCCTAAG
>NW_023654649.1:0-4521 GCF_015228065.2 Penaeus monodon
TCTCCCCCCTCTCTCTCTCTCCCCCTCTCTCTCTCCCTTTCTTTCTCTCTCTTCCTCTCTCTCTCTTTTTATCCTTCTCTCTCTCTCTCTCCCCCTTCTCTTTTCTCCCCCCCCCTCCCTCTCCCCTCTTCTCTCTCTTCTCTCTTCTCTTTCTCTCTCTCTCTCTCTCTATCTCTCTGTCTCTCTCTCTCTCTTTTTCTCTCTCTCTTCTCTCTCTCTCTTTTCCTCTCTCTCTCTTTTCCCCTTTCCTCTCCTCTCTCTCTCTCTCTCTCTCTCTTTTTTCCTCTCTCTTTTCTTTCTCTCTCTCTCTCCTCTCTCTCTCTCTCTTCTCTCCCTCCATTCTCTTTCCCCTTCCCTCTCTCTCTCTCTCCTCTCTCTCCTCCCCCCCCCCCCCTCTCTCTCTCTCTCCTCTCTCCCTCTCTCTCTCTTCTCTATATATATATATATATAATATATTTTATAAAATATATATTATATATATATATGATATTATATATATATATATATATATATATATTATCCGTGTTGTGTCTGTTTCCCTTTATACGTAAGAATGTGAAAATACGTGTTTAACTTCTAATGGTAAGAATTCCCCATGATCCAAAGTCTAAGTAACACTACTTGGACTTTGCCAAAATCCCCCCTATGAAAAAGGCGGAAACCATCATTCAGAATTGTCTTAAGCCAAATAGTAAGACATAAGCAAAGTCTACTTCTCGGAAAGTGTCAGTTTAATCATCATTTGAGTCAAAGCTTTTTCCTTTAAAAAGGGAAACTAAATTTAAAAACCTAATTTCTCCTGCTTAAAAAAGGTTTTGGGCGTTAACCCCGAGTTTGCCTTCCCTTTAGAGATTACGCTCAAAAATTTTTATAAACCCTTCCCCACTGCGTAATGGGGGGAAAATCACGGGCTCAGTGTGTAAAAAGAACGAATTACAACTTAAAGGGTAATTTGTTTAGAATTTAAAACCCCCCCCCCCTTTGGGCAATGATTGATTTTAATTTTCCAAGCAGTCAAAAATTTTTTTTGCAAGATGATAAATAGGAAAAACTTAAAAAACCCACAAAAAATCAAAAAATTATTAAAAAGGGCTTGGGTACATATCTCTTAAAGGGCCAAAGGGGACATTTTTTTGGTTATGAACATTTTAAATTTTTTCCAAACTGTTACAAATTTATTATTTTCCCGTAAAAAAGGGCTTAAATTCCTACTATTGTGAGGGATAAACACACATAAACATAAAAAAAAGGAAAATTTAAAAAAATTGAAAAACCCCGGTGAACATAGAGAAATTTTTTATTTTAGATTGTCATTCCCTAACATGTAAAACCATTTCTAAAACACTTTTTTTTTTTTGCGGGTAAAATACCCACGCGGGAAGTTGAAAGGGGGACCTCTCCCTCGTAGAATCCTTTTTAAAAAGGGGTGAAAAGAGCATTTTGACATTATGTAACGTAGCATTTTTAGATAAATTTGGGCGTAATTACATAAAAATATTACATAAACTTTTTCCTTCTGTTGTCTTTTTTAGCTTCACTTTTATGGCCCTTTTATTTTTCTAAAAAAAAGAAAAAAAGGAAATGTTGAAGAAAATTATAAACCGGTTTTTCTAGCCCCCTTTTTCCCCGGTCTTTTTTTTAGCGCAGAAAGGAAGATTTTTGGGCATGAAAAATTTCTTAGCGTAAAGGACGGGCCCCCTCCTCCCACGTTTTCAAACGTTCTGGGAAAGCAATGGGGGATGCTGGGAAAAATTAACGCCCTATGAAACCCCGCCATTTATTTTCTTTAAACGAGGGTATAAAGAAGAAATTAAAGGACCTTTTTTTAGGACGCGCGCGGAGGTTTAAAAATGGAGGCTTAGGGAAAGTCCCCTCGTGTCCCGGGGCTCCTACTCACATGCTATACATACAACACACTTACATACTATTTAAAACACAAACATGCCCGTATATTTACATAAATATTCCCCCAAAATAAAAACATACATATATATACATATTTTATATATTATATTAAAAATTTTATTATTTTATATATTTATTTTATTAATATAGTAATATATTTATTATTTTTAAACTTTTTTATATATATAAAATATTTATATATATTAAAATATAGAATATATATATTTTTAATTTTATATATATATATATATGTATATATTATCCCCTATATATATATATATATATATAAAAATATAATTATATATATATATAAAAATATTTCATATATTATATAATATATTTTATATTTTATATAAAAACCTTTATATACCTTTTTATGCGGGGATGGCCCCAAACATTAGCATACCGTTATTGATGAAAAATATAATATTATAATATATATTTTATTAAAATATTAATATATTAATAATATATATATATATATATATTATATATATCTATATTTTTATATACATATGGGATAAATTTCAAAACAACATACAAGGAGAAAAGAGTAGATAGGTTTAAAGAGGGCAATGGATAAAATAAATAGATTATAAAAATTATGATATATCTTAATCTATATACTTTTATAAAATCTGTCTATCATCTAATCTTTTCTATCTATTAAACTATAAACCCATATCTAATTTTCTTTCTATCTATCTTCTTTTCTATCTATCTTTTCTTCTATCTACTATCTATCTATCTATTATATTAAATTTTATAAAATTTATTTTAAAATATAAAATATATATATATATGATTTTATATCATATATATATAAAATATATTTTACCCTTATACCAAGAAAAGGGGGATTTAAAGAGAGGGGAAAGAAGCCCAAAGGATTAAAGGAGAAAAAGGGGAAAAATTAGATAAACAAAAAAAAGAGGAAAAAAGGGGTACCAAAAATGAAATAAACAAACAAAAAAAAAAAGGGGGGGGGGGAATACCAAATCCTGAAAACAAAAAAACAAAAAAAAAAAAAAAAACTTTGGGAAAAGGGGCGTTTCTACTATCCAATTTTTTAAATTTTGTTTGGGTTGTGGTTAATGGGGTTTGGGTGTGGAAGGGAAAGGGGTCGTGGATTTGAACTCTGATCTGAGGGGGAGAGAAAAATTAAAAACACTGGGCGGTTTTAAATGGTTTTTCTCGGGAAGATTTCCCCCGCTTCGCTTTTTCTGTAAAATTTTTCTTGAAAAAATTTTTGTTGCCATCTTTTTAAAATGCCTTTTTTTGGGGGGCCATTCTGTATTTTTGTGGGTTTAAACAGTTAACTGTTTTCTTTTGTATTTTAAAAATAAAATTCTTTTTTAATATTTTTCCACCCGAACGTATATGTGTGTGTGTGTGGCCTTTTGGTTTTGTGTGTGTGTGTTTTTGTGTGTTTTGTGTGTTGTTTTGTGTGTTTTTTGGGCTGTTGTGTTGTTGTTGGGGTTTTTGGGGTTTTGTTGTGGTTTTGTGTTTGTTGTGTGTGTTGTTTGTGTTGTGGTTTCGTATGTGTGTGTTTGTTTTTTTTTTTTTTTTTTTTGTGTGTCGTGTGTGTGTTTGTGTGTTTGTAGTTGTGTGTTTGTGTGTGTGTGTGTATACACTGCAATTGTATTAAGGGAAAATATAAAGGATATAAAAAAGTTTTTCCCATGACCTAAAACAGAGAGAAAAAAGGGAAAACGAGAAAAAGTAAATAAAAAATCCAAAAAAAAAAAGAAAAAAAAAGAAAAGAAAAAAAGAGGGAAATTCAGTGAGATAAAAAATAAAAAATGAAGTGCCAAGCTCCTGAATCCAAACCCTCCTCCCCCTCCCTCCCCCCAATCCCCCCCCCCTCCTCCTCCCTCCCCTTTCCCCTTTCCCCCCCTCCTCCTCCCTTTTTCCTCTTCCCTCCTCTCCCCCTCCTTCTCCTCTTAATCCCCCTCCTCTTTATCCCCCTCCCCCTCTTCCTCCTCCTCCTCTTCCTCCTCCTTCTCCTCCTCCTCCCCCTCCTCCTCCTCCTCCTCCTCCCCTCCCCTGCTTCTCCTTTCCCCCTTTCCCCCTCTTTCTCCTCCTCCTCCTCTCCCCCCTCCTTCTCCTCTTCTTCCCCCCTCTCCCCCCCCTCTTCCTCCCCCTTCCTCCTCCTCTCTCCCCCTCCCCCCCTCCTCCTCCTCCCGCCACTCACGACGCTCTCCAAAAAAACTTAGCAACATAAAACCCTTTCTTCGAGCCTTTAAAGACCGGGGGAAAATTTTCCTGGCCGCAATTTCCCCCCTTTCTGTACCCGCCGAGAAACGCTCTCGCTCTCCCTCTAACTGTTTTGGCCTTTATTTTCGTAAAAGGAAAAAAAAAAGGGGGCGAAAAAAATTCTACGTTTTCGTCTACTTCTCTTTTCTTTTTGCTCCCCAAAATTCCCCCCGCAGAAACTCGATTACGCCATCCGGGAAAAAAGAATGAAACCCTTTTCCAGAAAAAATCGGCTTTTAAAGCCCCAAAGGGAAAGGGAGACTAAGGGGGATTAGGGGGGAAAAACATAAACCCGGGAAAAAAAATTTGGTTCGCGTTTTTCCCAAGGGGGGAGTTCGGCCCATTCAAAAAAAAAAAAGC
>NW_023654650.1:0-2500 GCF_015228065.2 Penaeus monodon
ACCAAACCCCCCCGCAACGGGGCACCCCTACCACGCCAGGACTGACTCCCCCCGTCATTGTAAAAAAAGGGACATAAACAAAACGTGCATCCTCCTGTAGCTCCACACAACCCCCCATTTGTGGGACATTGATTTAAGTCTTCATGGCTGAGGTACCCCCCGTTTCCTTTAAAACTTTGCTGAAAGGACCGCCGCGGAATGGCGGTTTTGGTTGCATTTTGGGGGGGGGTCTTCTCCCCGTTCTTTGGGGGTTCTTCCTCTTCCTGTTGATACTGGGTTCCGCCCTGTTTCTTCCTGATGGGGCTTGTTGCGATACTGGGTTGTTGATAACTTGTGCTGAACTGTTTGGCCTTGGTTAAAACTTATTTCTCATAATTTTGCTGCTGCTGTTCTATAGCCCTGGTTTTTTGATCTGTTTCTGAAAATTGCTGACCTTGCAGCTGATAATCCTGTTTTGCCGATTCAGCGGTTTTTTGATAAAAGCCCTTTTTTTCCTGTGGCGCTGTTTTGTGCCTGAAAAAGGAAAAAACGTGCTTGGTGAGGAGCTCCCACGACCCCCGTCCCGTCCATGGTCGGAAGGCACACACCAGACCCCTTTGGTTTTTGAGGCTCCGTGGCCCCACCTCGTACCGGGATTCCTCGCGCTCGTGGCCCATACTTTAATGGTGTCCCCCTTCGGGGGGGGCCCTTGGGAATGAGCAGTAATACGGAGCTTTTCGCAGGCGACAAGACGTGGTAAAGGGGCCGGTGGTTTTAAGGGGTGCCCGGACCTCGACCCGCGCGCTTTCTGTTACATCGCCCGCGATTAATGTGTCCCCCCCGTCCCCCTTCCCCCGCGTCACCTGTGGGTTTGGGGGGGTGGGTTTTCGGGTGGTTTTTCCCTGACCCCCTTCCCGCTTCGCTCTGTGTGCATCCCCCAGCCCCATGGGGTATCCTGAAGAAAATGCCCTCCTACCAGGGGGTTGACCCTACAAACCCCTTAATCGGCCACCCATCCGCTTCTTCCCGCATCTTTCATACTCCCGTAAACCCTTGAGCGGGGCCCTAGTTCAGTATTTGGGCTCTTAGCTCGGGCACTGAAGCATCACGAAAACCGACAGTGAGAGCTTTCCAGAGCCCATAATGTCATAAAAGGCGAGGGAGGCAAATATGGATTTTTCAGGTTGCGGTCTCCCGGGGCGGCGGGAGCGGCTGTATCGATCCTGGTGGGCCCCCACGCTGCCTGCAACACACCACTTTTTCGGCTGCTTCCCCCCCGCCAGGGGATCCCCGCAGGAGACGGCCCCCTCGGTGGGGCGGCGTGCGCGGTGCAGCTCACCGACGCCACAACCAAAAAAATTTACTTCAGAAAAAAAGTTCGCGGGGTCAGATCCCAAGGACTCCATCCCCCCTGTTTAAGGGAAATTCAGCTATCTCTCTTTTTATTGTGCTAAGGAAGGGGCTGAGGATCCAAGACCCGCGGGAGTCCGGTGAGGTTTCGTGCTTCCGCGGCTTCACCAAGTGCCCCAAACTGGCCGGCCTTCAAACGGGGTCACAACAGGAACCACATGGCTCATTCGCTTCCAAAAAATCGCCCCGCTTAAACCACGGTAAAACCTCTCTGAGCTGGCAGAGCGACCCAAGACGGAAACAGACTCTTGGGGAAAACCATCGTCCAGGAGCCCCTAGGGGCCGGTGGCCCTGCCTCGATATTTTTACATAGGATATCAAAATGTCCTGTTTTAAAACCCCCCCTCAAAAAATATTTTCACGCCTTCACCCCCTAATTTTTTGAAAGCCGTGGCACCCCAAACAGTCCCCCAGATCTTTTGGCCTGCTTTAGTGGATGTCACTTAGCCCCTTACCCCTGGCAAAGTGTTTTTTTTCCGTGCCGCTCTCAGCGCGCCCGCAAAAAAGGTCTTTGTCAGGGGGTGTCTGTCAAAAAGACTCCTTGCTCATTTTTTAGCACCGCCATAAAGTCTCTTCATTGTTAATTAAGACAACGGCAGCAATAAAAATTTCTGTAAACAACCAATAAAAATTCCCTTCAACGAAAATGGGGGTTTTTCCCCAAAAATTTAGCACAATCATTTTTCCCCCCCGGAAAAATTCCATAGGGGAATTTGTACCGAAATGTTAATTTTACAGCCCCCCTATTTATTTGCTTTGTCTAGCACCCCCTAAAAACAAATAAACATCGTGCTTGATGCTTACACTTTCGAAGATAACTTTAGATGCGAGAAAAATATTTAGATGTGAATGCAAGAGAAGCAGGGGAGATAAGGGAAAAGGGAAT
Source organism: Penaeus monodon (assembly GCF_015228065.2). Classification (NCBI taxonomy): domain Eukaryota; kingdom Metazoa; phylum Arthropoda; class Malacostraca; order Decapoda; family Penaeidae; genus Penaeus; species Penaeus monodon. Next base: position 2,276 of record NW_023654650.1, read on the forward strand.
GGAGAGGCTTTAATATAGGAAAAATGATGGGGGCGAGAATTAGGGAGGGAAATGAATACAAAAAAAGGGAAAAGGGAGAGCCGCTGAGGGGGGAAGAGTGGGGGGGGATCAATCGGGGGAAGGAATGAAGAAGGGGGAACCAATAAAAAAAAAGGAAAGGGGGAGGGACTAATGGAAGGGAAAAAAATGGGGAAAGGGCAAAAGGGGGGGAAGGGGATAGAGAGA
>NW_023654652.1:2500-4520 GCF_015228065.2 Penaeus monodon
AGGGCGGGAGAAAAGGACCCTGAAAAATTTAAGAGGAAAAAAAGGGGGGGCGGGGGGCATCCTCGCACCACCCACGCCGGGGGTTTGGGGGTTTGGGGGGGGTTTTTTGTTTTTTTTTGTTTTGTGTTTTTGTGTTGTGTTGGGGTTTTTGGTGTGTGGGGGTGTTTGTTTTTGTGTTTGTTTTTTTTGGTTTTTGGGTTTTTTTGTTTGTGTTTTTTTGTTTTTTTTTGTGTTTTTGGTTTTTTTTTGTGTGGGGTGTTTGTGTGTGTGTGTGGGGTTTTGGTGTGTGTGTGTGTGTGTGGTGTTTGGGTGCAAGCATGAAACCCTTTAAAATCTGAAGTTCGTAAACGAAAAACATGAAAAAAAAAACGAAATTTAACCCAGAACATAAATTTCAAGCCTTCCTCAAGGGGGGCCTAAGGACCTCCCCCTCCCCCACCCCACCCCGTGTTGCATGACCCCCCCCCCTCTACCCCTTATTGCTTTCAACCCCCTCCTCCCTTCCCCCTCTCCCTCCTCCTTCTCCCACGTTCTCTCCTTCCCCCTCCCTCTACCCCCATCTCCCTCCTCCTCCCTCTTCCCCCTCTCCTTTCCTCCCCCCTTCTCTCTCTCTTCCTCCCTCCTCCTCCTCCCGTCTCCCTTACCCCCCTCCTTCTTTACCGTTTCTCCCCCTCCCCCCTCCTCTCCTACCTCTTCTCCCTCCTCCTCACCCCCTCCCCTAGCTCTCCCCGCATGCAATATCGTGACTCCGAATTGCAAAGTTTGGTTTTGTGGCAAGAATCTGAACTTTCATTTTCCTGTCTGGTCGTTGCTCTTTCCCTTTTTTCCCGTTGTTGTTTCGTTGTTTTGTTGTTGTTGTTGTTTTTTTAGTTTTTTGTTGTTGTTGGGTTTTGTTGTGTTTTGGTTTGTTGTTTTGTTTTTGCTGTTGTTGTTGTCGTTTTGTTGTTTGTTGTGTGGTTTTGTTGTTGTTGTCGTCGTTGTTATTGTTTTAGTTGTCGTTGTTGTTGCTGTGATGAGGTTGTTTTTGTGAATGTTGTTTTAGTTGTTGTTGCTGGTTGTGATAGGGTGGTTGTTTTTGTTACTTTTGTTATTGTTATTAATGGTCGTTGAGCCGTTTTGTTGTTGCTATTGTTTTTTGTTTTAATATTTGGAAAAATAAGTAAGGAATGTGTGTGTATATGAACAGTTTGAAAACTGGCATTTAATTACACTTGTATTGCACACGGACACGAACACACACACTCAAACACACAAACCCCGCCACGCACCCCACCCCACGCACACGCCCCCACACGCACAACCACAACCCACCAAAACGCACACAACCCCAAAACACACCAAACACACACCACACACACACACACACACACACACCAACACACACCCCCCACACACACACACACACACACACCACACAACACAACACACACACCCACACACACACAAAAACACACACACACCCCCCCACACACACACACACACACCACACACAAAAAACACAACACTACAAAAACAAAAGGGGCCCAAAAAAAAAAAAAAAAAAAAAAAAAAAAAACAGGAATAGGGGGGAAAAAAAAATTCTTATGGAAAATGTAAGGGGAGAGGAAAAGATAGAAAGGGAGGGGGAAAAGAGAGAAAATAAAAATGGGGGAGGAAAAAAAGGGAAAAAGGGAAAAAAGAATAAGGATACAGAAAGGAAGAGGAAAAAAAAAAATAAAGGAGGAAGAGGATAAGAGGAGGAATGGTAGAGGGAAATAAGGAATGAAAGAGAGATGTAGATACGGAAAGACAGTGACAGGGAGAAGAAAGAGGAAGATGAATTTGGAAAGATATAGAAATTGAAGGAAAGGAAAGGAGAAGCAGAAAACGGAAAGAAAAGCGAGATAAAGAAAGAGAGGGAAAAGGGAGAGGGAGGGGAAGGAATAGGGGCAGGGGAAAAAAAAAGATTGGGAAAAGGGAAATGAGGAAAAAAGAGAGGAAGGGAAGAAAGGGAAAAAAGAAGAAAAAAGGAAGAGAAAGG
>NW_023654653.1:0-12500 GCF_015228065.2 Penaeus monodon
TTTTGCACAGCCTTTCTCCTTCTCTCTCTCTCCACTTTTCTCTCTCTCCCCCCTCTCTTCATTCTCTCCTCTTCTTTCTTTCTCTCACGTCCTCTTATTCTCTCACTCACTCTCTCTCTCTCTCTCTCATTCTCTCACTTTCTCTCTCTCGTTCTTTTCAAAAGGCTTGGAAATTTAAGACAAATTAAGGAAACCTAAAAGAAGCCACACAAACACCACACAACACACACACACACACACACACACCACACACACCACACACACACACACACACACACATATATATATATATATTATATATATATATATATACATATATATATATATATAGCATGTATATGTATATGAATATATAATAGACATATATAATACAAAAAAATGCATTTATATAACACACACCACAACACACACACACAACACCACACACACACACACACACACACATATATATGTATATATATGCATATATATTATATATACATATATTATATATATATATATATATATATATATATATATATATATATATTATATATAATTAAACAGGCCATATTTGCTCACTTTTATGGCGTTTGGAGTAAGCCACCATGGCTTCTTCCTTTCCTTCTCATTCCTCCTCCTTCCCTCCTTTTCATCCCTTCATCTCCCCTCTCCCTCCTTTTCCATTCATCTCAATTCTCCCCCTCTCTCTCTATCTTCTTTTCCCCCTCTTTTCTCTGCCTTCCTTCCCCATCCCCTTCCTTTTCCCTGTCATCACCCGTCCCCTTCCCCCCTCGACGTCACTACAACGTTCCCTCCCTCCACTCTCCTTACCTCATTTCCCTCTCTCATTTCCTTGCCTTTTCCCTTTTCCCTCTCCCTATCTGTCTCTCTTTCTCTTTTCCGTTTTTTATTCTCCTCTCGTTCTCTTTGTCTTTCTCACTCCTCTCGCTCTCTCAAGCTTTTTCTCTTTCTCTGTTTTCCCCTCTCTCCTTCTTTCCCTCGTGAAAACCCTAATAGAGATGTACTACTCATGTACATGAAATAAAACACAATAGCACAGAGGGGTGGAATGGTTGGATGCGGGCGGATGGGTAAGGAGAGAAGAGTGGGGCGGCTACACGTGGATGTAACACGTGTGTGCGTGAAATAATAGAAATAAAACTAACATGGAGAGGCGCCAACGAGCACGAAGTTTTAGAAGCCATCAAACATCCGAACTGCAATGTGCTTCTACATAAAAAGAGACAGTGAAAGGTTGAGCGAGTGAACGAGCGAACGGGCAGGGGTGAACGATACCTTCTATCAATTTGTCTTTGTCCCTTTGCTCGTACACTAAATGATAACAGCCCTTTTTGACAAAAAACAAACGAGCTGTATTATTTTACCCTTAAAAATTTTTCATAATTTACAAAATTCCTTTTTCGTAGCCGGGGGGCAAAAGGGGATTTTTTTTTTTTTTTAACAAATTCTCAAAACCCATCTTTTTTTCTATACGTGTAAGATAAAAAAAATTCTTAGGGATCTTAACGGTTCTCGCCGCGCAACAAACGGTGATTCGACAATCATGATCAAAGGGGTGGGCATATTAGATTATCTTGTGGCAGGAATGTGTATTCGGTGTATTAAAAATACAAAAAATTCAAGTAGCATTTTTTTTAAGGCAGTGATAAATTTTTTGCCTCTCTTTGAATATAAATTATAAATGCATTACATAAAAAGTATGTCTGAATGTCGTTTCCGGGAAAAAACATTACCATTACGTGACCGTATCCGAAAATTATTTAATAACCTCTCTTACCCATAAATTTTTAGGTAGTTAGGTGAGAAACACAATGGCGTGGGGATCGAGAAGTAAAGTTTGGTTGCATTATGCCCGTAAGCAAGGTTATTTTACGTCTTTTACATTATTTTTTCTGTTCTTATAGAAGATAGAAAAAAATATTTGTCGAAAAAGTGAGATTACTGTAACCAACAAGGCATGTCAAACGGTGGAATTAGCGTTGGAAGGTCGTTAAAGGCAGTGGGCGTGTCGGTAACTGGGGGCGGAAGAAAGCGAAAAGATTCTACCAAAAATTTCTTTTTATCTGTTTAGAACCGCTTCAGTTTATCGGATGGTACATAGAACAACTTCTTATTTATTACCGGAAATCTACATAACCTTCTAAAAATCTCGAAAGCGAAACACATGTGGGTAGTCCCTTGCTCTGTGATGATTCCATTGCCATGGACCCCTGAAAAAGCCAGGACTAGTTTTTGACTCTGGCGGGGCGGAAATAGCAAGAAAGGGTTGCAACGAAAGCTTTTTTTTTTTTAATTTTTTAAACTGTACGTGTAGATGTCGATATAAGACTAAAATTTTGTGGGGAGTCGAAGTAAAAGTTTTTTTTCACTAAAAACCGAACTGGTCCAAATTTATTAAAAAGCAAGGGGCCCCGGGTAGCTGGGGTGTAAATTCTTTTTAGATGTAAACCCGTAACTTAATTTTTTACTTAATAATTGCGCTTTTTTATGGTATAAAATGTTTTTGTGTTAAAGTCACCTTTTCTCTCCCCTTTTTCGCAAATGCAAAGCGAATTTGCTCGTAAGTCTTGAAAACCCCCTAACGACTCTCACCCAAAACGTCTACAAAAAAAAAAAAAAAAAAAAAAAAAAAAAAAAAAAAATATTAATATATATACCAAATTATATTTTGAATATACTAGAATATAATTTCAAGTGCAAAGAACCTTTCGTGACCCTAGTCCTCCCTTTACTAAAAAAAACAACAAATTTAAAGGGAAAATGGTCTGGTGGAACCCTCTCCGCGAAGGCTCAGGGTCACCCTAAAAACCCCCCAAAACCCCCACCCCCCCTTTTAAACCTCCACCCCCCCCACCCTATAATTACTCCATTTTTTCCCCTTTTTTTTCACACAACATCGTCTGCCATTTTTGGGACGAACGGGGGTTTCAAAGCGGCATATTTTTGCAAAAAAGGGCCCCATGGGCGATTTTGAAAACCTTTTTATCTTTGAAAATCATTCATGCATTTTATTTTGCGTGTATTTTAGTCCCCCTTATTTTTGGGAAAAAAAAAAACAAAACCCTATAAAGTACACATGCGACTCTGCCCTTGTATTTGTCGAGTTATATATAAGTAGTACAAAATACATACAGCATACATCATACATACATACTCATACATACATACATACATACAACATTTCCTACATACACCCATACGTAAACATACATACACTCCGCGTCGATGTGGACGTGGGAGCAATAGGGCTAAGAGTACTCCACACTCCCCCCACTCCCGTATGCATTCTGCTCATAACCAGGAGTATATTATATTATATATATATTATATATTATATATATTATATATATTATATATATTTTAATTACTTTTAAACAAAAATATATTTTTTTGTATATCTATGTAAATATATATCACTCACTCTACTGCACCCATTTCTCCAGATATTTTTCTCTGTTCTTTCTTCTTTTGGGCTTTCCATTTCCTTTAATTCACCAGCATCCGCTTTTCCTTTCCCTAGGTCTATTCCCAGCCAACGCCAATTTCCACTGACTTATCAAATTCATCTCCCTTTTGGTTTAAAAATCCTTTCCCATTAATTTTCTCTTTTTTCCCCACCACTGACAACACCTCTTTTCTTCAGCTTATTTTTTCTGCCTTCCCAAATCCACGTTTCAAAAGTCTCTTTCTCTAAATCTTTTTTCCTCTTTCTTGCCATGCTTTTTCCATACAAAAAAAAATCCATATCCGGACGCTGGGTTTGACTTTTAAACGAGTTTGGCAAGTAATCATTCTTTAATGACTCAAATCTTGGAATAGAGGTCTTTAAATCTCGATTTTAAAAAAGTTGTCGAATTCTTGGATAATTTCTACCGAACAGGGGGCGGCACCCAAAAATTTTTTTAAGATAAAGCCCCAGAAAACGTATGTGTGCAAAATGCGATAAGATTTTCTCTTCGACACTTAAAAATGCAGGGGATACAATAAGCACTTTTATGATTATTACGCGGGAGTGATGATCGTGGGTCTTTCTAACACGCACCCTCGTGTACTCTTTTTTTTTTAAATTGACCTGATATTTTGTTAAGAGGATGGAAAATAAACAAAGATCTGGCGTGTAGGGTGGGGTCTAGTTAAATTTTTGATGCATCCTCGAAAACTTTAAAATTTGTGCAATATGTTTACCACCGAGAAAGGGGATGGACCCATCAATTTCTTCCTTTTAGGGGGTTACATATACATATATTTGATCCTCTTTCAATCTTCCCCCAAATATTCCTATTTACGGTTCAGTAAAATTGATAAAGTTTACTGTTTCTTACAGATCGTCTTGTTCCATCCCTTTGGCCCTATTCTTTCATGCGTATTTTACGTCGATGTAACGAAAAGCTCAACTATTGTATGACCAGGAAACATTTTTTTCCAGGAGGGTAAAAAAAATTTCCCTATTCCCGGGGGCCCCTCGTGGAGGCGAACTATTTGGGAAATATTTCCCTAGTCTCTGTCAACATATTGCGGCAGGGGTTTGACCCCCTTACCTTTAAAGAAAAACCCTAAACCCTCTGTCGACTTGAAAGGCTTTCGAGTCGCTTTGAAGGTAATTTATCCCTTTCGAAAAGAGCCCAAATTTTGTTTATGACATGAGTCTAATCCCTATCCAGAAGTTTTGGTAGGTCTTCCCTTTGCGGGAAAAAATCTAAGAGCCCGTCCGGCTGCGTATAAAAGCTGGGATAGCGGACAAAAATAATATTAACCGTTGCGTACCCAAACGGATCACGAATGAATGGACGAGGTATGTTGTAAATCGCGGAAAGCACAAAGTTGACCCCGTTTTTGGGGAGTAATTTCTTCTTAGGGAAATAGGCGTTTTTGTTATGTAGCCGCATGGTCCGGGAAGGGGAAAGGGGATGACCGCTGAGATTCATTTTTTTCCCCTCCATCTGATAGCCATGTAAGGGAATATTAACAAAAGCAACCCACACACACACACATACACACAACCACACCACACAAAAACACAACACAACCACAACCCCAACACACACAACACACAACCAACCCCACACACACACACATACGAATTAAGTTTTTTAAATATATATCCCTATATATTATTACTTTTAATATTTAAAATTTTTTACCTTTCTCTTCATTTTGCGATTAAATTCGTGTAAATATTCTCAATTCCCTTCGCACCTGGGAAGCTAATAATAGTTTGGTTTTAATAAAATCCACCTTATTAGTAATAGCAATATTATACAACACTATACAAGCTAAATTTAAGTATATGAAAAAAAATATAAATATTTTAGTTTACTACTAATACTATGAACAGTAGAAATTTTTAAAATACATAAAAAACTACTCTACTTCTACTCCTATAGTATAATGTTAAAAAAAATCCCAAGTTCCTCTGTTTCCCCCCCTTTGTTCTTTCCCGTTGCGAGGGAATTTTCCCCCTACGCGCCGGCATTTTAAAAGGTTTCCGAAGTTTAAAGTTTTGTAAACTTCTCTTTATAGAGATTTCACCCATGGATGCTGGGTTCGTTTAAAGTAATGTTCGAGGGCCTTTCTTTGTTAGGAAAAGTTGGTGGGTAGATAGGTAGACCTATGTTTTATTATTATTATTATTATTATTTTATTTTTGTTATTTTTTAATTTTCATTATTATTAAAATTTTTTATTGTTATTTTTAAAATTTTATTTTATTATTATTTTAATTTTTATTTTATAATTATAAATTTTTATTATTATTATTATTATTATTGTTTTATTATTTTTATCCTTAATGTTACTTTACCCAGTGGCAATTAAATTTTGGGTGAAATTCGTTAGCTAGAAGGTGTCGTTCACACCCGCTCGCTCGCTGCTCAACCCTTTATTTTTTTTAAAAAACCACGTGCACTGTTGCCAACATGTTGTAAAGATAGTTTCTGGAGCTGCGTTCACACCTGCTCTGGTGCTGTTGGGGGTGCACGCCTTTTTCCAGCTGTTTATGTCATTTAGTTAGAAGGGGTTTGTTCCCCCTGTCGCTTGCCGTTCGCTCGCTTTCTCGTTCGCTCGCTCAACCTCTCAATTATGTTTTTTTTTTTTCATTCAAGCATGTTGTATTTTTTTATTATTTCACGAACCTGTTATATCCCCGGGGTAGCCGTCCACCCCATCTCTCGTCCCCCCCGCCCGCATCCCCAAACCCTTCCACCCCTCTGTTTTTTTTTTATGTAAAAGCATTTACATTTTTTATCATGATTTTCACGAGAAAGAAATGAAAGGAAAAAGGGAAAAAGAGAAAGAACCAAAAAAAAAAAAAAAAAAGAAAGATTTTGTAGAGAGGAAAGACAAAGAGAACGATGTGTGGTGTGTGTGTGTGTGTGTGTGTGTGTGTTTGTGTGTGTGTGTTGGGGGGTGTGGTGGTTGTTTTTGTGTGTGTTTTGTGGTGTGTGTTTTGGGGGTGTGGGGGTGAGCGATTTTTCCTTAAAAGTCGAATATGATACCCCTTTTACTCAAGGGGGTTCCCCGCTTGAAAAAAAGTTTTCCCTTTTTGTGTAACAATGTATATACATTTTCTCTGGGTTTGGCCCCATAAAAAGAAAAAAAGAAAAAAAAAAAGGGGGCAGGAAAGACAAATTGTCGAGAAAGGTTTTTGTAAAAATCCCCCGGGAATAGTTTTATCCCTTAGGACATTCGCAGCTGACAGTAACGTTTCCTGCTTCTAACGAAAACAATAACCAATACAATAAAAACAACTGATAATAAAAAACAAATATATTTACGTTTTCTATTGGGGTATTTAGATTTCCCGAAGGGCGTCAAATAGGGATAATTTATTTACTGAATATCTATTGACGATAGAAATTGGTTTCTACGGGCCTCTAATATGAATAATGATAAAGTAAATGATAAAGAAAGGGAGTAGGAAAAAAACCGGAAAAAGACAGACATATATAAGTCTTGATATTCCGAAAATTTTTTTTACAAATAAATCTGCTGGTTGTTTTTCCCTTTAGATAGGCACGGGCAAATGTGGATTTAATGTATTTTTTGTATGCAAAATTCTGCAAACAGATGTTTGGGGAATATTAAACCTGAAAATTGACTACGAATATGATGACTGTTATTTGGAAAAAACTTTCGGCGTGTGCTATCTACTAGTCAGTGCGTTTACAGGACACGTAAACGAAATTAAGATCCTATGTTTCTATTTTAATGTTTCATGAGGGGGCAGATGAGCTCCTATTCTTATGACTTTTCCTCTTTTTCCTTTTTTTTTTTGTTTTTTTATTCTCAGCGCCTCGTTTTTTGTTTTTTCCTTTCTCTAATTTTTACCTATTTCTTATTGCTTCATTTTATTTTTTCTTTCTCTCTCTCTCTCTCCTCTACTAACATTATATTAAAAATTGCTGTCCCCCCCTTTTTTGAAGGCATTGGGGGCGTCTGATGTTTGCCACTGTGAGAACCAGATGCCTGCCGACCGGCTTTAAAGGTGGCAGACATCATACCCCCGATCCTTCGACCATCGCTATCCTTCCTTCACCCGTTACCAAGCCAGTTACGACCAAGGGTGGAAGGAGACCATCACGGTACACAAATCATAATAAAAATAACCCGAGCCGGCCCCTGAGGAGACCCACTTTAAAAAAAAAATTTGTCAAAAGGAAAATAGTCTGTTTCTATTATTACAGTTTTTTACTATTTCCTAATGAAAGATTTTTGCTGCTTGCTATTTAAAAACTATTTCCTGAACTGTTTTTTTTTCTGGAAAATAACCGACACCCCTTTACATTTTCCTGGTCTTATCTCTTTTTTTTTTTCCTATCTTTCTCTTTCCCTCTTTCCTTTTTTTCTACCCCCAACCTCCCCCCTCCCCTCCCTCTCATCAAACATTTTATACAAAAAACTTTTCTCATCATATCACTTTTCGGTAAAACTCGTAAAAAAGCAAGAACGCCCCTTTTTAATAAGCCTTTCTGGAAGAAACAATTTTTCCCCGAGGACTTCCTCTCGTGGCTCAGAAGGTTATATCAGGTTTTATTTGGCTGAGGATTCTTCCCTCCTTGATAATCAACTACATATTTTATAACATACAGATACAGTATATATGCATATATGTGAATAAATCCCCAACATATGTATATTATTTTATGTATAATATTACATATTAAATAAAATATAAAATATATAATATATTTTATATTTATTAAAATATATATAAACACACACACACACCCCACCACACACACCACACACACACACACACACCACACCCAACACCCCACACACCACACCACAAACACCACCATACCCAAAAATATATAGGCAACTCAACGTTCTTCGTCATTTTTTACGGGGGGCAGGGATGAAAGGAGAATTCTGCCCTCGCTCTCACCCCTGTCCTCCGGGGACTGAACCACGGGCTTTAGATCCCTGGACCCTTTCCTCGCACAGAAGGGGTGGGGGGCGATAAAAGTCTGGGGCGGTATCGGGAGATGTCAAACTGGGAGAGGAAAAAAAGGAAAAAGTTAAAAAGAAAAAAAAACATGAAAAAAAAAAGGGAAAAAGGGAAAGGAGGGGAATTAAGAAGGGAGAAAAGGGAAAAAAACAAGGAAAAAGGGGGGAAAATCTGAAGAGAAGTACCCAAAAGAGGAGGGGAAGTAAGAGATGCAAAGGGAAACCCAAAAATTTCTGAAAGAAAAACAGACAGTAATTCGAAGACAGAAAAAGAAAAAAACAACAACAAAAAAACTGAGAAACCAAATAAAAACATGATAAAAAAAAAACAAGCAAAAAGATAAAAACGAACAAGAGACACAAGAGACAAAAATAAAAATGATTTACAGGTTCCGCAAGAACCCCTTCTTACCTACCATTCCCCAAAAGGAAAACGCTCGTTAACCGCACAAACAAACCTTTAAAAAAACAAAAAGTGCCGTTTAAAAAAATTGCAAAGCAGCTAGTTAGACGCACCGACTCTAATTACTATTTCCCGAAAAAAATTTGGGCGTTGTTATGGCCGTCTTGAAAAAATAAAAAATTTTTTTGTTTTGCCTTTAAGGTTTTCATCTATTTTCAGAGGGGGGTAGAAAGGTTAATGCTATTTTCCTTTCTTTCTCTCTGTCGGATTGTCTGTCACTTCTTTTATCTGAACTTCATGCTAATCAGGCAACTTTGTATCTTCGTAGTTGTAATAGCTTTTAATAAATGAGATCCTCTGTACAAAAAAAAGTTTTAAAGTATTTTTCCATCGACAAGAAAGCTCCTTCCGACCCCCAAAAAAAGACTAAAGTTTTGTCCTACTCGCGGGTCGCTTCGAGGTATCACAGATAACGCGTTTCTCTTCCGCGTTCTTGTGGTCGCTAGGCATCTTGTGACCGCTAGTTCCGGCTTAAAACACTCACAGATTTTGTGCGAGTCGAGTGACCTGACGTGAGTTAACTTGCCCAGGTTTGAATAAGGTGCCCAGTGATTTGTTTTGTTTGTATTGCAAAGTTTTTGCGGTAAAATAGGGATGAGAAAATGGCCATGCAATTTCATTAAAATATCTTTTTAGGTTTGAATAAAACTTTCATAAAATAAACGAATTTCATTTATTCAGAAGGAAATATTCTGTATTGTGTAATTTAAAACAGCCCTAAAAGAAATATTAAGTTAACACAGTAAAAGTAAATCATTTATTGTGCCACTTGACCCAGACCCGTCAAATCAAGCGGCTGATAAAAATGTGGCTAGGGTAAAGGGAGCCACTGCCCAGACGGCATCGATTGGTCCTGCGACTGTCATTTCCTCACTAACCCTGTGGCTGTCGGGTGTGTTTAAGCCCCAACCTCCATGGTGGGTGGGGATGAGAAAAAGGGAAAAATTCTAATAATTTTCTACAAACTGAAAAAGAACTGAATCTCTCCCTGACCACCTATACAATCCCGGGCCCAAACTGTCTCGAAATCACCTATTGTCTTTTTCTAACCTTTCCAGGTATCAAAGGGCAAGCATGGGGAAACGGAAAGCTTTTTCCCGGGGTCCCAGACCAAGTAAGGAGAAAAGTCCTCCTCACGCACATTAGGGAAATCTTACCTGATAAATATGACAGTATCTCAGTTAATAAATACCTTGTGGTGAAGACTATTGATGTCATGTCCATCATAGATATTGATATTTTTGAAAAGCGTCGCAAGATAATTGAGGGGTGTTAACGTGATCCCCGAATCACCCCCCAACGAGATGGTGGCATGATAGTCGGAAGTTTCGTTAGCCATATGAGAGTGGGTGTCTGTGTGCAATATGCGATATTTCTGGTTTCAAGTCTCATGTTCTCCTCACCAAACACTCAGTTGGTGTAAGGGAGACCTGATGAAGTATTCTGAGGAGAAACTGTCAGAGGAACTAAAGAAGTTTAAGTATTGGCAGTGAAGCATTTTAAGAAGAAGTTAGTGGTGGGAATAACCGACACCAGCTCTACTTCTAACCTTCCTTCACATGGTCATGGAAGACTTACATAGAAGTGACCTGTTTTCAATACTTTTGAGGTGAATGACATTCCAGCCAATGGGGCGAAGATATGGCGACTTGAACATGGAAACTGGAATTTTTGAATCAACTGCAGTAATGCAAGGATCTGTGAATGATTTCCAGTGTGTTCAAGATGCTGTTGATCACTTCACATCACGAATACACCTTGCAGCAGAAGCATCCATTCCCAAAAGTAGTAGGCAGTACCATCGATCTCTGTTGCCGTGGTGGTCTGATGAATGCCATCAGCTGTCAGTGCAAGAAAAACTGCACTAAGTCAGATGAATCGACGCCCTAGGGATTTGACCTTGATTCGAGCCAAGGCCAGGCTAGTACTAAAGGAGGCTGGGCGCAGACAGTGTCTCATCGATTAAATCAGGGACCCCAATAGCATGGATATGGGAGAAGGTGCGCAAGATCGCTGGAAAGAGCACACCCATGTCACCGCCTGCTTTGAAGATAGGTGGCATAATCCTCACAGACAAAAGAGATGTTGCAATTGAGCTAGCTAAATCCATGGCAGAGATCTCCTCTGGAGCATCTTACACTGCCCAATTCTCCAAACTTTGGGATGAACAGGAAGGACTGCAACAGAACGATTTCTGCACAGGGAGATTAATTTTGCTTTGCTGCACTGCAGTACCAGATGGTATCTCACTTATTGGAGAGCTCCCAAAAGTTCCTGTTGGACCTGTTCAATCGGATCTTTAGGGAGGGCGCAGTGCCATCCACATGGAAAGAACTATCACTCCTATCCCCAACCTGGCAAAGATGCTTCCATACCAGGGAATGACAGACCAGTTTTTCTCTCACCAGCTCCATCTGCAAACTGATAGAGAAAATGGTAAATTTCAGGTTGACATGGCTGCTAGCAAAGGGTTTAGAAAACTGAAACGACCACAAATGCTCTTATGAGGATAGAGACTGCTATACAGAATTGCTTTGCATAGCGACGTCACGTGTTAGCAGTCTTCTTGAAAAGGCTTATGATACTACTTGGAAGCATGGCATTCTGTTGAAGCTTCATGTCCTTGGTTCAAGAGATCATTACCTTCATACAAAGTTCCATTGCTAATAGGAAGTTTAGAGAGCATGTGGCAAACTGCTTCTCTAACCTGGAATATCATCAGGAAAGGGTCCCACAAGGGAGTGTCTTAAGTGTTGCCCTGTTTGCCCCTGATATTAATGACATCGTAAAGGTCGCTCCATGTTCTGCCTCGTGTAGTCTGTATGTGGATGACTCCACATGCTGTAAATCAGGTTGCCCAGTGGGCAACATACCATGGGTTCAAATTCTTTACAAAAAGACCATGGTTATGCATTTCCACAGAAGAGAAGAAGAGTATTTTTGTCTAATTTTTGACTCATGGCATATGTGAGTCACTCACATCAACAGATAAAGGTGAAGGCTATAAAGCGCTTAGTATTTTGCAGGTTCTTTCTCACCGTTTGGGATGCATACCGCACAGCGCTTCTACGTCTTTACTGAGCGCTTATTCGTAGCACTTGACTCCCACTGTTTCTCTGGATGCTAAACTTAAGAAACACTCAGAATCTGTACAGGGGGTTTCAGGTCTTCGCCAGTAGAGTCCCTATATGCTGAGAATGGAGAACCATTTTTTTCAGTACACCTGAACTATATAAACCTGATTTACTACACGAGACTACAAAGGATTCGGGATCTCCTACATCCAGACTGGTTTTCAATCCCTTGATGACAGCCAGTCCTTTGGTAAAATAATGAGGATTATTGTGGAAGATCTCATTCTGAATTCTCTCCAAGCTGCTAGCTGTTGGAACTCCCCCGTCCCTTGGACCCCAACAGTTGAGCTGATTTTTGGTCGGAATTGGGAAGGGGGAGAGATCCGAAGCGGAAATCAGGGAGAAATTTCTTTAACACACCTCCAAGTACCAAGGATCAGATGCAATATGTACAGATAGTTGAAATTGTGTAGGTTTTGCAGCAGTGAGCAGGGGAAAGACTGCACTTTACA